>NC_037683.1:103360431-103514697 GCF_003255815.1 Theropithecus gelada | reverse complement strand
CCTCGTGATCCGCCCGCCTCGGCCTCCCAAAGTGCTGGGATTACAGGCGTGAGCCACCGCGCCCAGCCTCAAACTATTTTTGAGTTCAGAAGTAGAATTGGCTGTAAACATATACTCCTTTTGGTCCACTACTGAACCACAGTGATGACTTTTGTAATAGAATTTTAGTTCCGGGATGACCATTTGAAATGATTTTACCCATCTCCCTCATCGCATGTGTGATATCATTGGTTCTACATGGAAAGTTGTGTCTAACCAAACTATTGGATTTCTACTTTCCTAATTGGTAACTCCAGGGAAGAGATTTCCCACGGAGCTGGGTGGAGGTGAGGATGGGGGGATGTTTTCAGGATGAAACTGTTCCACCTCAGATCATCAAGCATTCGATGATTCTTACAAGGAGCACGCAACCTAGACCCCTCGCATGTGCAGTTCTCAGTAGGGCACGGCTCCGGTGAGAATGGAATGCTTCTGCTGTTCTGACAGGAGGCGGAGCTTGGGCGGAATGCTGGCTCTGCTGGATTGCTCATCTCCTGCTGTGCCGCCCGGTTCCTAAGAGGCCACAGACAGGCCGGAGTGGGGCAGGGGGATCCCTGCTTTAGTTGAAAAGAGGTGAGTCCTTATATGAATAGGAACTAACAAGAGGAATCTTCAGAAATGGGAAAGGCAGTGAAGTCCTGCAAATGACCTCGGGGAAAATGTTAGCACTCCTCAAAGACCCTCTCGCGCACAGTAGGGCACCCCCAGCTCCATGAGGGCCTGGCCCTAAGTCGGAGGGAAAACACTTGAACTTGCCAGACAGAACTCAAACACTGACTGTGGCGACGCGGGTGGAGAGAGAGATTGTGCACCTACACGTGTCACTTCACAAAGGACTCCAGGTGACAAGCAGTACCATACATGCTAAGGCACAGACCTGAGTCCCAGGAGGAAGAAGAACGGCACTTGGGTTTTTTCCGTTTGTTTATTTGTTGCTGTTGTTGTTTTTTGCTAAAGAGCATATGATTTGTGAATTGGCAGTAAGAGAGATGGAGGATTTCTTTTGGGAGTTCCACACTGAATACAGTCCTCTCAAACAATGACTTAGGCTGCTGCTGTGAGAGCTTGAATTTAATCACAGCCTCTGTCATCCTTACAGCCTCCGTCATAGTCACCTTCAGGATGAGACCAGGTCCTTCTGAGCACATGTGGTGCCGTGCATGTGTGTGCTTATGTGTGTCTAATTTATACATGCATAAGTCAAGGGATAACATTACCCCTAATCCGCATGTACGTCTCCGCCCGCCTCCTGACCAGCGTGGTCTGTTTTGCTAGTCTAAATATCCACAAAGAAAACTGGTTCACGAGGAAGAATATCTGTTCAAGGCAAACCCTCTCTCCATCCCCGTATCAGCCCACTCAGCTTCTCCTCTTTACGGATGAAAACTTAAAATGGAGGCTTTCTGTTAACTGCTTTCAGTCTTAAGGCAGAAACAACTCCATTTCATACATTTGGAACTTGGCACTAGCATCAAAACTGGGTCAGGGAATTTAAGCCTAAAGCAAGGACCCAGCTCGGAAGCTTAATTTTAATAAATCCACATTGTGGGAATAAATATCAAGGTGTATTCCCTCAAAGCTAGGTGTCTCTTTATAGTTAAAAAATACCAACTTGTCACAATACATAGTGTTGTTTGATTTGCTATAGGTATGTTTGTATTTAGGAAAATTTAAAAGTCATGGACAAAAAGAATCCTAGCCAATCTGTGATATTTATTACATCTCAGGGGAATTGGGAGTGTTCACCTAGTTTTTAATTTTGAGAGGATTTATCAAACCCTGTAATTGATGCATCCAATCTTTGTCTAATGCAGGTATTACATGACTTTATTACGTTACTACTAGTATTACATTAATTTGGGGAAGAGAAAATAGACATCAGATTTTTGTCTAATCATCACCTATAAGAAACTTTAATACCGTGAGTGCACTGTATATCTGCTTATGTAGTGAACATATCTGTGCTTCATACAAAAAAAAAAGACTAAGTAGAAACCTTACTAATTTTATTCATTGCCAGGTTAAGAATGACTAAATAAAATGCTTAAGTTAAAATTTAAAATTAAAAGCTATAACATTTAACTTTATCTTTTTAGCCTAATAACTATTAATGTAATTTATTGCTTTATACAAATTGCAATGGATCACATTATTTATAAATATATAATAGCAACGTAATATACATTTTAAACAGCATTCACAATTGCTTTTTCCCATCAAAGGTGAATAATTGAAAAATTAATTTCTTCAAACATTTAGTGAAGTTAACTTTTGCTTGATAAGAAAATTTTTAACTGTAATTCATTACTGCTATTTTTTTCTTTTTAGCACCTGACATAGTCAACCATGAATTGAAGAACATTTTTATAACTAAATGATAAAATACAAACAATTACATTTAATTCCCAAAGCCTAAGCCACACATAAAATCACTGAGATCATATGAGAAGTAATGCTTACAAGGTGACCGGGGCAGCCAACAGCACAGGCCAGCTCTCCACATGTGACTTTGAAATGGAGCAAGGGATGGAGAAGAAGCCCCCTACTCATGGCCATTTGCCACAGTTTTGTAGCATGACCTTGGATACATTTTGGGTCTCTGCCAGGAACTCAGTGTCCATGCGGCTTTTGTGATATCTAAGAAAATTCAATAGGAGAAATTAAATACTAGAGAATGAGGTTGATTGTCCTGCTTCAGTCTCCTGAGTAGCTGGGATTACAGGCGCCCGCCACCACACCCAGCTAACTTTTGTATTTTTAGTAGAGACCGACTAAGTTGGCCAGGCTGGTCTCCAACTCCTGTTCTCAAGTGATCCATCTGCCTCGGCCTCCCAAAGTGCTAGGATTACAGGCAGGAGCCACCGTGCCTTGCCAGAGAAAATAAGGTTTTGTTGGGTAAGGTTGAGCTTTGGAGAGCCACAAATAAATATCATATCTAATAATTTTTTTTTGCTTCAGGAATTTTTACCTCCTAGGGAGTGATACTGCCTCTATTGAAAATGCAAGCTCTAGTTATATTTATATTATAAAACTGGAGTATTTTGATTTCCTTCTAATATTTATCACACAATTATATCACCACTATTCTTAGATCAAAAGGAAGATTATTTGAATCTTCTATACTTTTCTACCTCAAAAAATGAAGTAAACACATTAGATCTGTTTACTTAAAAAAAAACTGTTTGGGACCTTGAATTCTGTCTTTTTCTGAATTATGGTCTATTGATTAAAAGCACAAATCTTCACCTTTACTTTGGAGTTGCCAACTACTCCCTAAGAATTCTGGAGCATCTCATCAAGCCGTTCCATTTCCTGAACTATGAAACTCCAGTGCCTCTCCTAGAACAGAAACCCTCAGTCTTCCAACCTTAAGCTCACTTACTCTCCCTGTCCTTTTGTTCGGAAGGCCCTGGGCAGTCACAGTTCCTTCCTGGCCTGATCTCCTTAGTTTAACACTGGACCTGACTATTCCCAGAATCCTTAACTCACTCAGCAAACTTATTTCTGTACCATGCTCAATTCTACAAATCCTAATTTCATACCAGTGTTATCGTCTGTTGCTTCATGGTAGTTAATCCCCAGAGAAAATTCTACAACGCTACTAAAAATTTACATTTCTAGGCTTGGTTGGGGCCTCAAACTACTATTCCATCTCTTTATTTGTCCATGATTCTAAGGTTTTTTTACTCTAAAACCATCCTATTATAAACGGACACATGTATACATTTATTAGATCCTCACTACAATTGTTGAGACAGATGCCATTTAATTGCATTTTACAATTTTTATATGGAATCTGGAGCACAGAGAAGTTGTGATTTACCCAAGGTCACACAGCAAGTGACTGCCTAAGTAAGAGTGGACTCCGGGCAGTCTAATCCCAGAGACTATGCACTTAAATACATTGCCTGTCTAGTTAATGTTTGCCCCACTTTTAAGTAAATAGATAAACATATGTAACAATTTATTCTTTACAGGATTTATAGTCACCTGCTGCTTGAAAGTTTAGGCAATGGAAAACTTACAAGGGGAACTGGTACTTTTGAGTTGTGCTGGTTTTGATTCCTACCTTTTTATCTCTTTTCCTTAAAAAGCTATTATGGGCTTTTCAAATCTTGTATTTTCATGGAATCTAGATTCTGTATAGGAATTTTGGAAAATAAAAGCAACAAAAGTCTTTGCACAGAAATTTAGCCTAAACATTCCATCTGGGTGAGGTGGTATATATTATCATCATTTCCAATTATGAGATGATAATAGGGAAAAGGGGGATCTGGTCAGGCAATGACTTCCTTATTCAAATAGAGGGAGACCCTTTCTTCATCTGTTTCCTTAGGAATCGTTGGTTTTTGATATTGAGAGGCTAGCATCTCCACTGGCATAAAGCATGGTGGAGGTTTTGTTTTTCAGATAATGAATTGCAGCCTTCTAGCCTTCCAAGAGACTTACTATTACCTTGATAAATTGCCCCATATGCTGTGTAACATAAAGAAAGAATGTTTGGCTGAACTGTGAATAGATTTTTTTCACCATTATTTAGAAAGAGCATATTGAGCAGAGAGAAGTAGCTAGTGGTGAGGCGAAGTCTCCTTGATGGTCCACTGATACTCTATGGGAAGCCTAGGACCCATACAGTGTGTGGGTCAGAGGACAGCATCACACAGGGACAGCGTCACAGGACAGGAGGTTGGAGTTGGATCTGTAATCCAACTGTCTTCAAATGGTATAAGAAAAACACTCCCCGGTATGAAACAGGCATTAGGGACTGCACAGGTGAAAGACCTCCCTGCAAAATGTGGAGAGTTTGGCTGACACGGTCAGTGATTCAAAGAAATCCATATGCAACCGGACTGGTAGATTTTCTTCTACTTTGCAACCTTTATTCCTTCCTCCAGAGAAGTCCCTAAGTCCACTGCATGCACATTTTATTCATATACACATTAAACATATATAACTATATACAACTATGTGCAAGTAGATGTATGTACACACATGATGTAAACATGCATACATTGTCTCAGCTGGATTGAAAGGCAGGAAAAAGAGAGGTCATTATTATAAAACGGGCCAAAGGTAAACATCGAATACAATTTTTCTACACCTGTGAAAACAAAGTATTGCAGAATTCTATTTTCCAATAGTCTTAGTTCTCTTCTGAGAAGAATCCAGGAACCCAGGCTGGCTTCCTCATGTGAAGAGCTCACCTTTGGCTTTGGTCTGTTGTCCAGCTCTCAGATTCAGAACTTGACTTGGACCTGGATGATGAGAACAGCGGCGTTTTGCAGGGAATGCTTTGTCATAACTAAACAAAAGAGATCAAGATATGATGTCAGAATAGCAAGCGACATCTTAGGAGATGCAGAATCCTCCCAGCAGGCTGGCTGGTATAGCTGCAGGTGACCCCAATCCTCCGTCTGCGCAGATGTCGGCGGCTGCCCGCGGAACATGGGCTCAGAGTGGGAGTACTTAGTTGCACGGGCCTAGTGTCGAAGGGCCTCAGGCCGAGGGGACGGCTGCAGCCTCTGTATTCTAGGCTGGCTTTCCTTGCCACTATTGCTCCAGGAATCGGTCTAACCAAGTGATGGAGTTGTTTGCTGCTGTCCCTCACTTTTTCCTGGCTTCCAAACCTGGCCAGAGACCTGACTGACACAAATACTCTTCAGGTAACCCGGTGTGGGTGAGCAGTCAGCAGCTCAGCCTGAGAGTCTGTCTTCAAGGCGCTCTCGAGGTTGTTCCTTCACCTTGCCTGATATTTAGGGACTTTAAGAGGCTCATCTGATGCCCTTTCTTTTCAAGTCTTCAGGAAAAGCCTGTCTGTGGTCTAAGTGCAAACACCACAGATTAGTTACTAGTATATAGTGAGCTAAATTATTCAAGTAATGTAATTATTTAATGGGAAGAAGAACACCCTCCCCCTCTTTTGGGAGGGAGTAGGCCTTGAGGAGGTCAGCACGTACCCAAATCTGATACATTTTTAATGTGAGAGGTGTGTTAGTAGTGAGGGGTGAAGCTAGCTGGACTTCCTGGGTCGAGTGGGGACCTGGAGAACTTTCCTGTCTACCAGGAGGATTGTAAAACGCACCCATCAGTGCTCTGCAGCTAGCAAGACGTTTGTAAAATGCACCAATCAGCGCTCTGGAAAGATGCACCATTCAGTGCTCTGTAGCTAGCTAGAAGTTTGTAAAATGGACCTTTCAGCCCTCTGTAAAATGGACCAATCAGCACTCTGTAAAATGGACCAATCAGTGCTCTGCAAAATGGACCAATCAGTGCTCTGCAAAATGGACCAATCAGCACTCTGTAAAGTGGACCAATCAGTGCTCTGTAAAATGGACCAATCAGCACTCTGCAAAATGGACCAATCAGCAGGACATGGGCAGGGACGAATAAAGGAATAAAAACTGCCCACGCCGCCGGCGCAGTGCCTCAAGGCTGCAATCCCAGCAGTTTGGGAGGCCGAGAGGGGCGGATCACGAGGTCAGGAGATCAAGACCATCCTGGCGAACACGGTGAAACCCCGTCTCTACTAAAAAAATACAAAAAAGTAGCCGGGCGTGGTGGCGGCGCCTGTAGTCCCAGCTGCTCGCGAGGCTGAGGCAGGAGAATGGCGTGAAACCGGGAGGCGGAGCTTGCAGTGAGCTGAGATTCGGCCACTGCGCTCCAGCCTGGGCGGCAGAGCGAGACTGCGTCTCAAAAAAAAAAAAAAACAAACAAAAAAAACTGGCCGCCGTATCTGGCACAGGCAAGCTGGGTGTCCTTCCGCGGTGTGGAAGCTTCGTTCGTTCGTTCTTGGCAATAAATCTTGCTGCTGCTCGCTGTTTGGGTCCAGGCCATCTTTAAGAACTGAAACACTCATGGTCCGCAGCTCCATTCTTGAAGTCAGAGAGACCACGAATCCACCAGAAGGAACCAACTCCGGACACAACAGGTAGAGAAGAATTCTTACTGCTGTATGTTTGTAAGAGTGCATTTAATTTTTTAAAACATTTTTCTTCTGTCTCTTCTTTACTGTTACTGCTAATGCTCCTTCCTGTGGGCCCTTTTTCAAGCCTTTCTAGGTTTTCAATATTCTCATGACTACTATTCCCACTCCCCTAAAAAAAAAAATAGCAGAACTATCTCAGAGCAGCTCTCCTAGCAGGTGTGCAGTCCATGGTGAGGCTGGGTCGCTGGCCAGTGGGGTAGCCATGTTTATGACATGGTTTCATTTCTTACACCATCAGGCTCTCTTGGCCCTGAGTGCCTTCTGCTTTTTAATCTGTGGAGACAAGTGATCTCTATGTTCTTATGCCTCACCATGCCCCACACCGAGCCTACCATCGAAACAGATCACCCTGGTTCACGTAACTACTAAACATCGGTGTTTTCTTAATTAGCGCAGCTATAAAGATTTATCATCTCTTGGGAGAGTAAGAGTGAGTCTGATTAAATAGTTCTTTGCAGAACAGCCACACATGACAACTGCGCTTTTGAAAATGTGTCTAGTGCCACAACTGAAAATACTATTACATTGAATATATTGGGACAAATGAAATAGCTTGTAAAAATTAATTTTACTTGTTTAATTTTATTTTTTAAAAATTGGGTCACTAGAAAATTTTAAATTGCACATGTGGCTCAGCATGTATTTGTTTGAATGGCCCTGGCTTAGAGGGTTGTAGTTAATTCTACCTTTAGAATTTACTGGTGAAACCCATTTGGTTACCACTGGATGAGACCACTGAGATGGGTTTTTGTGAAGCACCCTTACTGGTACCACTCCTTGCTCTGATCTGAATCTTCTGGCTAGGTGTTTGTTTCCCAGGGCTACCTGGTATATTGACCATTCTCAGTCATTGCTTATTCTTGCTCAGGTAGAAACTAGTACAAATACATTTCTTAGACATACTAACTAGATGCAACCAAAACCGCACATGCACAAATAACTCTATAACTTACTAAAATCAATAATGAATTAAAAGTGTCTATCACATTCATCTTTTTTATTATAATTATCTATTTCCTTTTTTTTTTTTTTTTTGAGAAAGAGTCTTACTCTATCACCCAGGCTGGAGTGCATTGGTACGATCTCGGCCCACTGCAACCTCCACCTCCCAGGTTCAAGTGATTCTCCTGCCTAAGCCTCCTGATTAACTGTGATTACAGACACCTGCCACCGTGCCCAGCTAATTTTGTGTGTGTATGTGTGTGTTTTTAGTAGAGATGGGGTTTTACCATGTTGGCAAGGCTGGTCTCGAATTCCTGACCTCAAAGTCCTGAGATTACAGGTGTGAACCACCATGTCAGGTATCACTTTACTCTTTTGTCATTATGAACCTCATCAATATAATTAATGTAAGTTAATATGCCATTAACTATTATTATTTTGATGCTTCCTCAAATTGTCCAAATTTGACTGTGTACTTTCAGCTCTTCTAGTAACAGTCTTAAAGGGTGGAAGCTCCAGATTTTCTGAAAACATCTTAAATTTTTACATGAACTATATAATTATGAATTATGAGATAAATGCCCATCAGGAAGTCCTGATTTCTTCCAAGGCAGGAGAGGATTAGAGTTCAATATCTGGGCTCACGAGAGCTGGTATTGGGCAGAGAGCTGTCCTTCCTGCAACTGCTATATTTGGAATATATATTTTGTGTTAATGACTTGGAAAAGACCATTTCTTTTACATTTTTATTTCACATTGATTTTCCAGTTTGATATAATATATCCTACTTGTTAGAGAATAAATGGTTTCATCTGTAGAAGAATGCGTTCTCTTTCATCTGTAGAAGGAATTCATATGATGACATTGCTCTCTTTTCCATATTTAAGTATAGAGGGAAAATGGAGAGGCAGAGGGTTGAGAACACACACACACACTCACACATGCTCACACTCACACACATGGAATGCTCACGTGACTCCACTGCCCCAAGAAGCAGGATGTAGATCTTTCAAACACCTGTAAGGAAAGCCTCCGCAACTTGCATTTATATTTAATATAAGATTCAGTGGATCAAGATTTTCACAAGTCAAGTAGGTGCTGCCTGACTACAGAGTGATAGTCATGTGAGTAGTTCCTATTTCTTCAGTCGTGATTAGGAGCACTTCCTGGGATGTGTCTAATTTTACCACAGATCACCTCCTGTCACACGGATTATATAAAACTTCCAGGATTTAACTGGGACTTGGGGAAATGTATCTCATCATGGATGAGAAAATGACTTCTGTATTTTATTTACATATATCTCTCCTCTCTCCATGTCTGTCATATTGAATCTTTGAATCTGTATAACAAGATGCAACTTCCATACGTTATTTCCTTTAATTTTCTTGAGTTTCCTCTGAGCCGGATATTACCCTCTCTGTTTCGTGTGTAAGGAAGCTGGGGCCCAGATCGGTTAAGGACTTGCTCAGGAATTTACAAAGAAGTTATCAGTTCTCTCTGAAGTTTCCTCATCATCCTAATCTTTTAAGAAAACCCATAGAACCTACCAGAAAACCAGTGGAAACTACTAGATCTTGACTGGTTCATACCTCTAGAGTTTGAACTCTAGCCACTTCTTCTGAAAATTGACAGACTCATTTCCAAATGATTCACAACACACCTCTAAAAGGGCACACACAAAAGGGTTTCTGGACACAGCCCAGAAAATGCGAATAAAGCAAATTTTCAGCCATCTACTGAGGCTACTTGATTAGCTTGGCTTGGAGTGAAGTACTAAGAATCAGATATGCTGGAATTCAATATTGCTGCCTGATAGTCTAGCAGAAAAAGGTGTGTTGATCCCAAGAAGAAGGAATTCCCAGATGAAGATAGTTAAAAGCATCTTATCTGCCCAAAACGGATGTGCCTGTGGATGGGTTTCAAGTTGTTTCCGAAATTAGCCATCTTTCAAGGATTATACTTTATTTTTAGTTCTTCTCCATTATATTTGCTAGTATTATTTTATTTTTCAACTCATGATTTTCTTTTCTCAATGGTAAATCTGAAGTAGCTGTCCCTTCAAACATTGTTAGTTTTCTTCCATTAAAGGATATTAATAAAGAATTAGAGATAGTGTAGAAGTGAAAACAATGTAGATTCAGAGTTATACATTCATTCATTTGACAAATATTCCTTGAGTCCCTGCTATGAGCCAGTAGATTATTTTAGATGATGCACACACTAATAAATAATGAGACAAAAATCTTGTCTTTATGGAGTTGTCATTCTGAAAGGGGAAGTGGACACAAATGAGATAAATAGGTAAAAGATGTAATAAGTGAGGTTGAGTTAAAGCAAAGCAGTGGGCGTTTAGAGGCATTGAGAGAGTGGCTACAGTTGTGAAAGCTGGCCACAGAAGAGGCTTGTTGTGAACATGATGCTCAAAGGTCGGAATGGTGAAAGGGAGCCCTGCACATACACGGAGGAAAAGCTCAGGCAGAGGGAACAGCAAACGCACTCTTAAGGCAAGTGGCTGCCTGTTAGGTTTAAGGGTTAGGAAAGAAACCAGTGTTGTTGGAGCAAAGCAAGCAAGTAAAAGAGAAAGTAAAAGAGCTAATGTGTGTGAGTGTGCAGTGAAGGGGTAAGGGGGAGCCATAAGGCTTCCATATTTACTCTGAATGGGGTAGGAAGGCCGTGGGAGGCTTAAACAGAGAAGAGAGTATTGAGTCAGGAACTGTGAAGGATCTGAGCTTTGACCCTACTCGCCCACCACGATGTTTTACATGTATGCTGATCAAAGGCATACACAATTAATTACTCAGCAAAGTCAGCAGCTGCAGAAACATCTTGCCCTGGTTCCTACGCCCCAAGCTCTGCAAGGAGTGTAGTGAGGATCTCACATCACTTGTATGGGTGATGGGGTCTACCACAGGGCATCACGGCAGAGGAACCACACAGTTAGGTGGCTGTGAGCTTTTATAGCGCTGCTGTGTTTGCTTTTTTGCCTTTCCTCTTCTCTGAAGAGAGATGACTTAACTACCCTGGAATGTAAGTGGATATCTCTGGGAGGAAAAGAAGAGAGCTTTATCTTTACTACAGTGGATGTCTCTGGGGTGGTAGCTTCTTAAATTTCTCTACAGGGATACACCACCTCTAGCTTCCAAAGCTGTCTGCTATTTAAACATGTCTTTGCTCAGAAGCCCAATCTTTGCAGGAACAAAAGCGATCCATAGAATTGTCTCCTAACAGTCAACTCTCTCAGCATGATATGACAAGTTTTTAATAGCAAGCTCCGTGCTGGATTGAGGACAGACTGAAAGTGGAAGAGGTGAGACAGAGTGGAGAGGGGAGACCAGTTAAGAGGCTACTGTAAGGACTCAAGAGCAGGGATGATGGTTTCTTTCAACTTCTCTGTCTACTGTTCATGTGAGATTGGCCAAGTGTCTTAAGCTCTTTGATCCTCAGTTTCGTTATGTGGACCATGTGGACAAGAGTACTTTCTAGGGCTGTTGTAGTTTAAAAAGTAATGGACATAAAGTAATCCCACATCTAGAACTTAGTATTTCTATTCATTTTCATTTAAGGTAACACCACTTATATTTCACTTTGGAAGACAAGCTACATGAAAAATGCTTGAATTGAAAATTAATACTTATTACATTAAATAAACAATACTAGACTTACCCATAATTACTTGATAAATCTTTACCACAATTATGATTCTCTATGAAATCATAATCTATTACTTGTATAATGTAAATTTCATAATGAATCTATGAATTTCATAATGAATCTATGAATTCTATGAATCTGTGAATTCATATGAATCTATGAATGAAATTCTATAAATCTATGAAATCTATGAATTTCATAATTAATCTATGAATTTTAAATTCAGAGATCTCTACAAAGAGTAAATTAAGCAGTTTTCTTTGCAAAAATAATTTCATTTGCATCTGTCTTTATCAGGGAAATGTTCAAGAAAGATAAACCAAAATGTTTTGGTGTATCTTTTAAAAAGAAATGTCTGAACATTTCTTTTGAGGTAATTATTATATTTCCAAGTTTGAAATATATGATATTTTGAAGGGTTATTTAAGATGGAGTAGAAATGATTCATTTACTCTATGTCTGGAAAGCAACGAATAACAAAGTATAAAAGCAGAGGAGACATATTTCAAAAAGCAGGAAACAGGCACAACACAACCCCAAATATGAATAATGAAGAGTGCCTGCCAACTATATGCAATTTGGACCAAATTTACAGTATTTCCTCTTACCAGATGCATTGTGATATACTAGGAATAATGGCAGGTAGAGATCTGAACACCCCATGGTGCTTTCCTGGTGGCCAGTGGACCTGCTACTTGCTCATAAAGGATGAACTACTAAGAGTTTGAAATGCTGAGGACAAAAGGTATGTCTAGATATGCCTTGGACATCATGCACAGCACAGTGGACCTGGAAATGATCAGACATAACAGCATTTCATTGAGATGGCTGATACACCTTGTCTTTCCCTTGACACTTACGTTTCACTCTGTTTTCTGAAAATGCAGGTCCAGAAAGAAAATTTTTTCCTCTATGATGAGTACTAGACAGAATAGTGCCGCTAGGAGATAGGAGTTTACATGCTGATCCATTAAAACAGACAAAAAGCAAGAACCTAATACCCAAGTAAAATTCCTGCAAGGAAAAATGATTAAGGAACACAGTGCCTCATTCCAGAAGAGATTACTGCCAAGTATTTGGCCCTCTCTGCCTTGACAAATAGAAACAAAGCCCAGTGATTAGTGAGACCATCTGGCATTGGCACTCTTGCACATCCATGCAGAGCTCTTGATGGGACCCGTCTACCTTTGAGTGTGGCCCCCACCAACCCAGTGTCCTGGAGACCCTTCAACTGGTCACCCAGGCCACCTTCCCTGTGAGCCCCACTTTGCCATTTGAGTTACAGGTCTTGGTAACATCCTTCCCAACTTCCCATCTGCCAATTCGACCCTGTGGCAAAATGCACGACCTCTGGCCAGAGGACCCTGCTGCACTTTGAGACCCATAAGCTCCCAGCATTGGCTAAAAATTATACACCTTTTCAGAGAAAATTATTTTCCTGTTACTGGGCCTTTGTAAATATTGAACACATAATCTATGGTTGTAAAATAATCTTAAAATTCCAAATCCTTATTATATTGTGGGTCTAAAAATAGTCTCAAAATACTGAGTGGGAGCAACTCAGGTGTCTTCTATAGTAAAACAAAAATGATACCCACAAGAGCAGGCATGACTCAGGTTAGCTGGGATACTGCAGCTTCATGGAAAGATCTCAGGAGTGTCCCTTCACTTCCGCTGCACATCACCCAAGGAGATGCTGCCTCCACTGGCTCAGATATAGAGACCTTACCGCACTTGGGCCTGCTTCACTGACAGCTCCTCCCAGGTAAATTTTGTTGGGCTGGAACAGGTTGTGCCTGTCCTCCAGCCTAAGAGAGGCCTGTCTCTTACAGAGCATGGTAAGGGATATTCAGCTCCATGGCAGAGCTTCGTAGGGTTCTGATGGCTATACAGGCCACCCAACAAAGGAGCCCTGTTGTGGTTTCATGGACTCATGGGTTATGGCTCAGCCCCAGACTGACATCAAACAAGCCACCCTGTGGGGATGAGATATTTACATAAAAATTAGCCCCACTCCTAATAAACGTTTTGTTGCCAATGTAAATAGTCTCTAAAAAAGCAGCTGAGCCAACAAGAGAAAACATAACCACTAAGCAGACTGCTTGCCAAGGAAATGAGGAGACTGAAGTGTCTGCCCCAGAGTGAGCAGATGTGTGACTGTTCGCCTCCTGGATCCACAGGAAGGTGGCCCAGGCAAATCCAGACACTGTGCTAGACTGGGCATCCAGCCACAATGGCCACTGTCCTCAGAAGCTTCTGGATCAGCATAGAAAAGCCATATTCCTTGCCAGACTCTGGCCTAGGCTACAAACACGGCCCAGGCATTCTTGGCAGGTGGATCCCACTGGGCCCCTCTTCCCAGCCTTGGGGCTCATCTGGATGCTGACTGTGGTTGACGCTTTCTCCAAGTTCAGCCTCACCATCTCCAAACGTTTCACTGGCCTGGGCCACACTATTCAGGCCCTACAAGATCACGTTTGTTTCCTGATCAGGTTTCCGCAACACATTGCATCTGATGATAGCCAGTCATGGGGCAGGCAGTGGAATCTCTTCGCTCCATGTCACTCTCAAGTTGCAGAGATGAAAAAACATTTTAATGATTACAAACAGGCTTAAGTGGCTGGGAAGAGGAGACTAACCCCAATCTGCAGTACACATCTCAGGTGAGCAATGCCCCAAGAGGGCACTTCTCATCTGTGGCATGTAGTTGGGTGGGCCTGGCTGCCCGTCCTTTACTTGTGTGCCCTCCTACAGTCACTGGCCCTTTGGTTTCCGTGGAAGAGCCAGCAGGGGCCTTCTATCCCCTTTGACCCATTTCTAAAGACTTACATAAATTTTTTAAAATGTTTTTTAAACAACAAAGAGTGAAAGGTTATGGAAACTCATTTAAAAATTTTTTAAAAAGTGAAACCTTTGTGCTAGCCAGTTCTTAAACACGGTGTGTTTTCATACTTAAGTTATATACAAATATTTTCCTGTGAAAATCCTTTGTCTCTCTGACAATTCTTCCAAACAAAAAAATCTAAATAAAAATTTAAAAATAATTTTAAAGAATACAAAGTCTTGGTTGAAGAAGACACACTAATGACAGCAACAACCAACACCAAAGGAAACACAAAACCCCAACTCCTAGAAGGGTACAGGGGAGAGAAAAAGACGTTAATAATCTTTGTTTTGTCAAACTGCATGCTCTGTGAAGCTTTCTCCTCGTTCCCATGCCTCCAAAACAAAACCCAAAAACCTTGTCACACTGCCCATCCCAGCACTGGTGAGTGCTGTAGGTTCAGACAGACTGCTGAGCCTATACTCACGCCTGCCACCCTGACCCTGAGAGACAGTCTCAGCTGCCACCAGAACACCTCCAAATGACATCTACACTCCAAAGGCTGCTAAACTGATGTCATAGACCAACAAAACTGTGAAAACGACTGCCTCAGGCAGTTCCTCTAAAGCCAGAGACTAAATTATTCAGATGAAACTAAAAAGCCCAGGATAAGAGGCCCCGTGATAAAAGGCTCCATTCAAAACCCTGTTAACTTGACTACTTCATTAATAAATGTCTTACTTGGGGTGCCCTGACATCACAGACTCTTTATTTCCAAGCAGAGGAACCATGTGTGCCCCTTGGGATTACGCTTCTCCCGTATGAATCTGATTTTCATGACAAGGCTTCAGCCCTGGCAGACATACATGACAGCTTCATCTTACTGGTCAGAGCTCACTTGCCTCAGGCCAAGCAAAAAAGGTTCACATAAAAACTTGTCTTTTTAAGCTCTTAACTCTCTAAAGTAAAGCCAGATAGTCCAGGAGACATCTTCCTGGTTTGGTAGACACTGTATTGAGACAGAGCTCATACCGAGACCCAGTCCTCCAGGTGGGCCTCATCATCCTGCGTAGAGGGACTGTGATCCCAGTATGGGTCTTTGGTCCCCTGTTGGCTCTAACAAATTACCCAGCCCTTGACAGAGCCCCTCAAAGTCTAACCTATTCCAGTTCATGATAAATAGCCCATGTTTCTCACTTCAGTCCTAAAAAATCCAGGAGTTGAGTGGAAGTGGTGAGGCCAGAACCCTCTGTGTCATCTCTCAGGTCCCACGTGGGTAGTCACAGCAGACTTGGGGGCCCTGCCCTGCCCTGCGCACATCAGACCAGGGGGCCTGCCAGGACATGGCAGGCTCTGCAGGGAGCTGCAGTCAAGGACTCAGGCCTCCTGCCCAGCCATGCTGTCATTCATAGCTATATTTCCAGCCCGAGTGACTATATATGGAGGCCAGCTGCAGAGGCATCCTCAGGCACTTTGAACAAGACCTTCTTCTGAGGGGAGGGGTGACCTGAAAGACACTTGCCCTACTCCGATTCAGAACTCAGTGCTCTTCTGCTCCTAGGCTTTCTCCAGTCCCTGCTCTCAGCCCCCGGGGCCCACAAAACTGCAGAAGCCTTTTGTGTGGGGCTCCCTCTAAAGTGAGATGTCCCCCTAGACCCTCACGTCTGGGCTGGTCCACCTGACCGTCTACCCACAAGCTGTTCTATGGGAGATAAAGAGAACAAGGGGAGGATCAGTGCCTTCCCTGATTTAGCCTCTTGCATGGAAAATTCCAGAGTCTTAAAAAAACTCAGTTGAAAGATGCAAAGTCAACATACAGAAACCAGTCATCTCTGTATATACTAGCAGTGGAAAAATTGGAAACAAAAATTAAAAGCATCATACCATTTACAGTTACTAAAAAACTCAAAAAGAACATAGCTAAAATGTATATTCTAACAAAGCCTTCTCGGATTCTGTTTAGTGAAAACTACAAAATATAAATGAAACAAATCAAAGAGTAAATAAATGGACAAACATTCTGTGTTTATCTTCATAGCAAAGGTGTTAGTTCTTCCCAAATCTGTAAGTCTAATGTAATTCTTATCCAAATCCCAACAGAATTATCTGTAGATATAGAAAAGCTGATTAGAAAATTTATGTGGAGAAGCAAATGAGAGAGATCAAATAGTTTCAGAAAAGACTAATGCAGGAAGGATAACACTATGCAATTTTTTTATTGTGGTAAAATATATATAACAAAATTTGCCATTTTAACTATTTTAAGTGTATAACTCAGTGGCATCAATTATATTCGCAGTGTTGTACATTTATCAATACTATCTACAGTTATTTCAAAACATTTTCATCACTCTAACAGAAACTTTGCACTCATTAACTGATAAATCTCCATTTCTCCCTATCATAGCCCCTGGTAATCTATAATCTGCTTTCTTTATCTATGAATTTGCCTATTCTAGGTACCTTATATAAGTGAAATCATATAATATTTCTTCTTTTACATTTGGCTTTTTTAACTTAGAATAAGATTTTCAAAGTTCATCTATGTTGTAGCATGTGTTAGAATTTCATTCCTTTTTAAGGCTGAGTAATATTCCATTGCATGAATAGATTGCATTTTGTTTATCTATACATCTGTTAATGGACACTTGGGTTCTTTTCACATTTTGACTCTTGTGAATAATGCTGCTTTGAACGTGGTGTACAAGTATCTATTTGAGTCTCTACTTTCAGATCTTTTGGTTATATAACTAGACAAGGAATTGGTAGGTCACATGGTAATTCTATGTTTAACTTTTTGAGAAACTGCCAAATTGTTTTCCACAGTGCCTGTACCACTTTACGTTTCAATCAGAAATGTATAAGAACTTCAATTTTATTATATCTTTGTCAATGCTTATTTTCTGCTTTTGCTTTGTTTTATTATAGTTGTCTTAGTAGTTGTGGAGTGGTATTTCATGATTTTAATTTGTATTTTCCTAATGACTAACGAAATTGGCAATCTTTTGTTTGCTTATGAGCCATTTGTTTCTTCTTTGGAGAAATTCTATTCAAGTCCTTTGCCCAATTTTTAATTGAACTGTTTGCTTTTTGGCTGTTGAGTAGTAAGAGATTTTATATATTTTTGGTATTAGGTCCTTATCAGATATGTGGATTGCAAATAGTTTTTTCCATTCTATGGTTTGTCTTCTCACTTTCTTCATAGTGTCCTTTGAGTCACATAGATTTTTAATTTTAACGAAGTTTCATTTATCTTTTTTTTCTTTGGTTGTCTGTACCTTTGATGTTGTATTTAAGAAAACATTGCCAAATCCAAGATCATGAAGGTTTGCCCTTGTTTTATTCGAGTTTTATAATTTTAGCTCTTTAATTGAGGTCTTTTTATTTCATTTTGAGCCATTTTTTGTATATAGATTAAGGTAAGGGTCAGACTTTATTCTTTTGCATGTGGATATCCATTTTTCTAGAATTATTTCTAGAAGACACTGTTCTTTTTCCATTGAATGGTTTTGGTATACTTGTTAAAAGTCAATTGCATTTTTTTTTTTTTTTTTTTAAGACAGGGTTTCATTCTGTGAACTTAGGCTGGAGTGCAGTGGCACAATCACAGCTCACTGCAGCCTCTGGTTCCCGGGTTCAAATAATGCTCCCTCCTCAGCCTCCCAAGTATCTGGGACTATAGGCATGTGCCAACAAGCCTGGCTAATTTTTGTATTTTCTTTCTTTTTTTTTAATTGTAGAGAAAAGGTTTTAACTTGTTGCCCAGGCTGTTCTTGAGCTCCTGGGCTCAAGATATTTGCCCTCCTTGGCCCCTCAAAGTGCTGGGATTACAGGTATAAGCCACTGCACCCAGACTGAACATCTTTTAATGGTCATTATAGCTTAGTTTTGTCAATTTTATTGATCTTTTCAAAGTACTAATTTCTAGTATTGTTTATTGTATGTATTGTTTTCTTACTCTTTATATCATTTCTAGTATAATCTGTATTGTTTCTTTTTATTTTGATTTAAGTTTGTATTTATTTTTATACTTAAGGTGACAGTCCAGATTACTGATTTGAGATCTTTCTTCTTTTCTTAATATAAGTGCTTTGGGCTATACATTTCTCTCTAAGCACTGCTTTAGCTGCACTCCAAAATAAGGATTAACTGCTTTCATTTACATCCCAAAATTTGGCATTTTGTGTTCTTCATTCATATCAAAGTATTTTCTAAGTTTCTTTTTAAAACTTCCTTCTTAATCACGGGTTATTTAGTAGTGGGTTTTTAATTTTCATATATTTGTAATTTTAAAAAAATTCCTTCTGCTATTTATTTCCAGCTTTATTCCACGTGATCAGAGGAGACACTTTATATAATTTCAGCCTTTTTAAATGTACTGAGACTTGTTTTGTGGCCTAGCACATGGTCTGTTCTGGAAAATGCTCCATGCACACTGAGGAGAATATCTATTTTCCTGTTCTTAGGTAGACAGTTTTTAAAATGTCTGTTAAATGTTGTTGGTGCCCAGTGTTGTTCAAGTCTTCTATTTTCTTCTATTTCTGTCAAATCATTCTATTACTAAAAATATGATGTTGAAGTTACTAACTAGTATTGTTGAATTGTCTGTTTCTCTCTTCAACTGTATCATTTTTCTCTGTGTATTATGGGGCTCCATTTTTAGGTTCATATATACTTATAATTGCTATAATTTCTTGATGTACAAATACTATTATTATCATAAACTGCCTGTTTTTATTTCTATTGACATCTTTTGTATAAACTCTAATTGTATGTATGTATAGCTATTCTAGCATTCTTACAGTTAAAGGTTGCCTAATGTATTTTTCTACTTTTTTATTTTCAACTTGTATGTCTTTGAATCTAATCTGTGTCTCTTATAGACAACATATAGTTGGATCATTTTTATTTTGTTCTATTGTATCTAATCTTCTCACCTCTGACTATTTAGACTTAATGTACCTTTTAAAGTATGTTTTGTGTCTGTCGCTGTGTCATTTGGTTTCTCTGTGTAATATGTAATTTTTGTTCATTTAATATTCCATTACTATATTCTTTTGTATTAAATCAATATTTTCTACTCTATGATTTTAATTCTTCTGGTTTTTCTTTTACTACATTTTTCAATTTATTTTCTTCATGGTTGCCTTGGTGATCACAATTAACTTCTTAATTTGTAACATTTTTGTTTTCATTAATGCTGACATAATATTATTGGTATGTAGCAGCTTCGCTCTTATGAAGCACTATTCTTTCCTTCCTCCTGTGGCACCATTATTATACAAATGACCTCTTTGTACGTGATAGGTCCATCAATTTTTTGTGATTATTACTTTATTCAGTTGTCTTTTCAATCAGGTAGAAAAATAAAAGTTACAAAGAAAAACAAAAATCTGTTTATACTGTCTTTTGTATTTACCTATATAGTTACCTTTACCAATATTCTTTATTTTTTATGTGGCTTTGAGTTACCGGCTAGTGTCTTTTCCTTTGAGCTAGAAAGACTCTCTTCAGTATTCTTGTAAAGCAGGTGGTCTAATGATAAATTCTCCAGTGTTTGCTTATCTGAGACTATCTTAATCTCTCTTGTGTTTTTGAAAGGTTTTTTTGATGAATATAGAATTGTTGTTGACAGTGTTTTTCTTTCAGTGCCTTCACTATGTCATCGACTGCTTTCTGGACTCCATAATTTTGAATGCATAATCAGTGTTAATCTCATTAAGGAGCCTTATGGTCCTATTTTGTCCTCCTCAGTTTACCTGTTACCACAGGGGCTCCCTCTAGTTACCACTGGTCATGCCTAAAGGGCCATGTGGGGTTTCTCCAGGCTAGGCCACCAGTGTCATTCTGTGAGGGAGGGGAATCTTAGGCCTGTGGAGGTAAAGAGACTTCCCTAACTTGGGGCTTGCTGTGGTAGAATCCGCTTTGTCTGGGGCATGGAGAATGCATCTGTGCTCTTGTGCTTGTTCTGGCAGCATAGTCCCTGGTGGTGCCGCTTGGCTACTCTGATGTCTCTGGGTGGTGGAGTGGCATCTCAGGCCTGTGAATACAAAGCAGCTTCCCGGGCTAGGCACTTGTTGTGGTGTGGTTTCTCTTTCTAGTGCCATCTGAGCATGCTGTATCTCTCAGTGGTAGAGGGGAGCCCCAGATTCAGTGGTTAAAAAAAACCACCCCGGCTGCTTAATGTTAGCAGTGGTGCTGGACTGACTTGCCGTTGTATTCAGGACTGTCATTCAGTTTTGGGAGAAATATGCAAATGGGGCTACCTTCATATTGGTAAGAAACACCAGGGTTGGACAGCCTTTGTTCTTGTGTTGGGTGAGGAGATGAGAGACCTCAGTTGTCATGTTTCTCCTTCAGTCCTGGCATTCATTCAAAGCAGTTCACCTTCCTCTTTCTACCCCTCAGAAATCACATGTAGTCACTTCTTGCATTATTTCCAGGGCATACAGTTGTAACTGCTGGAGAGAAGAGGGTAAAGGAGTCTTCAGAATCTTATCTTATCCAGAATGGAAGTACCCCAACTGATTATTGACACTGGTGCAAAAGCAATTCAATAAAGAAAGGGATGCTTATTCAACAAATGATGTTGGAGCAATAGGACCCATACGTATAAAAAGGAAGCCTCCAACTAAACTTTGCATCCTATATAAGTATTAACTCACTATGGATCACAGACTCAAATTAAAATATAAAACTCTCAGTTTTGCAAAAAAGATAAAAGAAAAATTGGGGAATTTGTAAAAATAAATGAAGAGTACTTGAACTTGACTCCATATGTGTGATTCATATAAAAATACGGCAAATTGATCTCATCTAAATTAGTAACTTTTGCTCAGTGATAGCCCATGTTAAAAGGACGAAGAGACAAATTACAGATAGGAAATACTCGTAAGCCACATATCTGACCAAGAACTAGTATATAAAATACATTTGGATGTATTTTATACATTTTATACAAACTGTACTCTTTGGCATTTATTCCTGAGTAATGAAACTTTGTCTACATGAAACCTGTGCATGACTTCTTAAAGAAGCTTTGTGCAAAACAGCCAAATCCAGAAACAACCTGAATGTCATCAGTGGATGAATGATCAAATCATGATTCATGTATACCTTGGGATCATAGTCAACAATAAAAAGGAACAAATTATGGATACACAACTTGGAGTAATCTTCTGGGAATTACGCTTTGTAAAGAAAGCCAATTCCAAGAGGTTACATACTGTGTGATTTCATGTATTTAGCATTTTTGAAATAATAAAGTGTTACAATTGGAGAAGAGATCAATGGCTTCTAGGGTTTAGGGGTGGGTGGGGGTGGGGGTAGACATGAGGGAGGTAAGCATTATTATCCAAAGGCAACACAAGAAATCCTGTGTTGCTGAAACTTTATCGCAACTGTAGTGGTGGACACACAAACCTACACATGTAATAAAATTGTGTAGAAGTAAACACATACACGTATGCACATGGGTAGTACGAATAATACTAGGACAATCTGATCAGTGGATTCTATCAATATACTGTTTGTGATATTTTGAAATGTTAACATTGTGAACAACTAGGATAAAAATGTATGGGACCTCCATTATTTCTTCACTTAATCACCATAAGTGAGCTTTTCATCTCTCTGGAATTTGACCTCAGAGGTCCTGGTTGGCTAATACAGATGTTTTGTGTATTTTCACCTAGCTCTTCTAGTTGCTCTCAGTGAAAGTATTGGTTTACTGTAAGTTACTCTATTATAGTCCTGTTTGATTGATTTTTGCAAGATGATTAAAATAGAAAACTTTAAAAATGACACTGTTTAGCTGAAAATCTATGTTTTTGCAAAATGGCTCATTGTTTAAGAAGTAAAGCTACCTGGTTTCATTATCCTCATCTCCCCATAATAGTTGAGGCTTTATAACATAGATGAAATAAGTCATAAGGTTTATAAACATTATTTTATCTTTGCCTAATTATGTTCAAACTTCTAGCACACAAAGGACACACCATACCGCTTAAATGAGATCATTTCCAAAGTCCCTTGGAATCTTGTTCCAGTTTATAATGGGATAAGATCAAACGGGCCTTCACATGATTGATTTTAGGTTTTTTCTTTAAAAACAATAATCAAAGTATCTACTCTTTAAGACACACACACATGCAGGCATGCACACACAGTTTACCCACTGACAAATATTTTTATGTGAATCACTTGTTGTTGTAGTTTTTTCAAATGACACATTCAGCAACCATATTTAAGCAAATGCAGAAGACTTAATTTAACTGCACCATCTGTCCGTACAACTTTGAATAAATTTCATTTGTTCAAAATATCTTTAAATATAGATTATTTTAAACATAGATTATTTGTCAGGATTAACCCATTCTTCTGGTCTTTCCGCTCACATAAATTAAAATTTCTCGCACATTCTCGTGTAATATTTGTGAGAAGAAGAAGTGTAATTTACCTCCTGTTATTTGATAGCCTCTTTCCCCCAAATGCTAACTAGATGGAGGTCAGAGTGAACACATTCTATTTGTACTCATGGGCAACCCATCCTACAAGTTTCACTTCACAAAACCCTGCATAGAATCATCCAGCAAAGGCAGAGAGCTAAAAAGATCTGATTGTCATGGTAAGTCTAGGAAGACTGGCCAAGAAAATTTGGGTTAGGCTATTATGAAAATGCACCATAGAGTTCTCTTATGTACAAGAGAATATAAAAGCAAAACTTGACATTTTCTTCCTTGCAGCATAAAGCTGGGTGTTTAAACAAAACAGTGGGAGGGAATTCCAAATATATTCTACTTGAGTTAATTGTTTAATAATGGGCCAAGAAGTATTCTATTTTGCTTCCAAATATTTAAATTAGAAAAAAGAAAAACTCTTTCAACTATTTAACAAGCATTTTACTAAGAATAGTATGTAATTCAAACTATGAAACAACTCCAAGGAGCCAGATAACAATAGCAACAGTGAAGGCTGAATGAATGTGCTACATGAATCAGTACCAAGTAACATTTGGGGGAAACAAATAAAATGTGTTCAAAGAGCATGCACTTCCTAAAATAAAAGGATTTCATGGAAACATAGCAGCTGATCTATCTGTACCATATAATCTGTTTAACATTAGTGCAGGACTTTTGCAATCACTAATGTTTAAGGGTCTATAAAATAGCCAATGAACTGTTTGCATTGGGAAAACATAGGGTATTGATCCAAGGGTTGGGGTTTCTGGTCAGACCTCCTGGGTCCAAGTGCTGTCACTAACCTGGTTTCCTTGCGAGAAGGGCTGCTTCTCTTCCTGACCCGTAGATTCCACATCTGTAAGATGAGGAATCTTATGAAATCTCTATGAAAAGTCAGTGAGATGGCTGGATGCGGTGGCTCACGCCTGTAATCCCAGCACTCTGGGAGGCTGGGGCAGGCGGATCACCTGAGGTCGGGAGTTTGAGACCAGCCTGGCCAACATGGAGAAACCCTGTCTCTACTAAAAATACAAAAGTTAGCCGGATGCGGCGGCTGGTGCCTGTAATCCCAACTACTCAGCAGGCTGAGGCAGGAGAATTGCTTGAACCCAGGAGGTGGAGGTTGCTGTGAGCCGAGATCGCGCCATTGCATTCCAGCCTGGGCAACAAGAGCGAGATTCCGTCTCAAAAAAAAAAAAAAAGAAAGAAAAAGAAAAGTCACGGACACACTGTAAGCAAAGTGCTTGTCACAGAGCCTGGCAAAGTGGGGCAAGATGGCCCCACAAAATTTGGTGCTGTGGCAAATGTCAAGTTATTTTGGTATCAGTAGGTGTCATCATATAGCGGTTCTATCTCTACAGCCTTGGCCACCAATAAGTAAGTCACAGTGGAAGCAGGTTTTGGTGCACATCCTGCCAAACACACACACGTGCAGGAGCCATGCCCACTGCCGTCAGAACCTCAGAGACACTTGTCACGAAAGGCTCTTCTCAGAGAAAATGTCCTGGATGCTGATGTCAAGCTCAGCAGGCAGGACTTACACCTGGGTCTGGTGGCAAAATGCGAACTGAAGTGAAAGCAGCAGGGTCAGCCCAGGACCTTGTTTCTTAGGTCCTATGTGTGCAAAGGTGGCAAGCTCTGCCATACTACTCTTTCCAATCACGGCTGCAAAAGGACAGCAGTTGCGCCAACTAAGAAATTAGTTTGGGCACCACTGTGTGAATTATCTAAGCTTAAGGTATTGATTCAGAGAAGGGATACTTCCTAAATGGATTAATCACCACTAAAGTGCTTATTAGAATGCCCTTACACACATGCACTACGGAGTGTTTTCAAGTAATTTACTCCACAACAAATATTAATATGATGGAGGGTAACAGAAGGAATAGTTTAAGTCCTTACTATGTACTGGGAATCTTCTAAAAGTTCAATATGAACTACTTTATTCAAGCCTCACCATCCCCTACTGTGCTAGATGTGTTTATTCACATTTTACCGATGAGGAAAGTGAGGCTAAGAAATTAACAACTTTGTAACGTCACAAGGCTAGTGAATGACAGAGTCAGGGTTTAAATGCAGACAGCTTTAATTACATCTCTCCAAATGACTTTCTACTTTACTAAACAAATGGTAATTTTATTACACGAAATTATATATCAAAGTAGCCTGAAAGCTATAACTGTTATATGAACACAAATTGTATGTATTGTTGTTATTGTTATTATTCGTTTTGCTATTATGGACATCATTTTATTGTAATAATATAATGCCAATTAATAAATGTTAGCTATTAATACTTTCGTCAGTCTAACTTGTGTTCCAAATCTAAAGAGGCAGAAAATACCAAAATATAAAACAAATAAAAAAGAAATAAAAGCTACTCGTTTGGCCCAAATACTTGTGGAATGCTCTACACTTTTATCTTCCAAATGGACAATTTGAAGTTATTACCTAATGATAGAAAAACACAATGGAAAATTTATCCCACTGCTAACATGGGCCTCATCAAATGACTGCCATATTAATTGCACTTGTTTGGAAATGTGTACATATAAAAACAGTGAACAGACCCAATTTATGTAAAATTATGTTCTTAATAGTAAAATTAATGATAATACAATTTGCATTCATATAACAATTATAGCTTTTAGGCTATTTTGATATATGATTTAGTGTGATAAAATTACCATTTGTTTGGTAAAGTAGCAAGAGTGAGTCATTTGCAGAGATGTGCTTAGAAAGCAGTCTCATACCTGCTAGCCAAATTCCCTTTCTACTGCTGTCATTACTAGATTAAATACATTTTCAAACACAATTGTGGTCATATGCAATGAGCAAACCAAAGCTAAATACATAATTTTGATTATGTGATTCAGCTTACCAATAGAATAACTTAAAAGTTATTATAGTTGGCTGGGTACGGTGGCTCACACCTGTAATCCCAGCTCCTTGGGAGGCTGAGGCTGGCAGATCACTTGAGGTCAGGAGTTCGAGACCAGCCTGGCCAATACGGTAAAACCTCGTCTCTACTAAAAATACAAAAATCAGCTGGGCATGGTGGTGCATACCTATAGTCCCAGCTACTTAGGAAGCTGAGGCAGGAGAATCACTTGAACCCCGGAAGCAGAGTTTGCAGTGAGCCAAGATCTCGCCACTGCACTCCAACCTGGGCATCACAGCAAGACTCTGACTCAAAAATATATATATATATTATAGTTGCCATTTAAAATTTTAATATAAATTTAATGTCATGCACATCTTATTTAACTTAACTTTCCATATTCATATCATTTAATATAGCAGAGGTATCATTTTTGTGGTGAGAACATATCACACCCCTCTCTCGGCATTTTTCAACAGTACGATCTATGGTTAACTAACTATAGTCAGCATATTGTACAATAGTTCTCTTAAATTTATTCCTCTTATCTAGGTAAAATTTTGGATTCTTTGACCAACATTTCCTCATCTCTCTGCCCCCAACACCAAGCACTATCATCGACCACCCCAGATCCTGGTACCACCATTCTGTTCTCTACTTGTATGAGATCAATGTTTTTAGATTCCACATCAGTGAGATCATGCAGTATTTGTCTTTCTGCGCCTGGCTTATTTCGGTTAACATGATATCCTCTGGGTTCATCTATGTTGTCAAAAACAACAGGATTTCTTTCCTTTTGGTGACTGGATAGTATTCCACTGTGTATATATACCAAAATTTCTGTTTTTTGTTGTTTTTTTTTTTTGAGATGGAATCTTGCTCTGTCACCAGGCTGGAGTGCAGTGGCACAATCTTGGCTCACTGCCATCTCTGCCTCTGGGTTCAAGTGATTCTCCTGCCTCAGCCTCCCGAGTAGCTAGGATTACAGGCACGCACCACCATGCCCAGCTAATTTTTGTATTTTCACTAGAGATGTGGTTTCACCATGTTGGTCAGGATGGTCTCGGTCTCTTGACCTCATGATCCACCTGCCTCGGCATCCCAAAGTACTGGGATTACAGGTGAGAGCCACGGTGCCCAGCCCACAATTTCTTTATCCCTTCATCCATTGAAGGGCACTTAGGTTGACTCCATCTCTTGCCTTTTGTGAATAGTGCTGCAAAGATATGGGAATGCAGATACCACTTTTAGGTACTGATTTCCTTTCCTTTGAGTATATACCCAGTAGGGGAATTTCTGGATTATATGGTAGTTCTGTTTTTAATTTTTTGAGGAACCTCCATGCTATTTTTCATAATATGTATACTAATTTACATGCCCACCAACAGTGTGCGAGGCTTCCCATTATTTTTTCTTTAAACAATTGCCTTAACAGTGATTTTAAAATGAGAAAAAAATTGTGTATTTAACCATATACTTGTGATTTCTGATTATCTTCATTCTGTCTATTATAATGTCTTGTGACTTTGAAGGACTTCCTTTAGTATTTCTTGTACTGCAGGTATGCTAGCAATTAGTTCTCTCAGATTTTGTATGTCTCAAAAAGGTTTTATTTTGCCTTTGTGTTCTAAAAAGATTTTTCTATGTATGGAATTTAAAGATCATTTTCTTCCTTTGTTACTTTTAAAATGTTGCTTCATTTTCTTCTGCTTTACATTTTTTTCTAATGAGACATTTTAATTTTCTGTTATGTAAAAAATCTTTTTGCCCGTTTTTGTAATATGTCCTTTTTCTACAGCTGCTTTTAATATTTTCTTTTTTTAAATCAAGTTTTCAACAATTTTATTATGAGGTGCCTGATATGGCTTTCTTCTTGTTTCTTCTGCTTGGATGCTTTTAGGTATCTTGGAACTTTGGGTTTTGACAGTTTTCATCATATTTTTAAAAATAATTGGCCATTATTTCTTTAAATATCCTGCCCCCAACCTTGTCCAGACTCCAGTTACTCACATGCTTTGTCACTTGTGCTGTCCCACTGCTCACTGATATTTTTTCTGATCTTTTATTGATCTCTGTGTGTCATTTTGGGTAGTTTTTATTCCTGTGTCTCCAGGTTCACGCATCTTTTTGTCTATAGTGTCTCATGCTGTTTATTCCATCAAGTATACTTCTCATTTTAGATATTTTAGATATTGTATTTCATTTCTAGAAGTTTGTTTGGGGCTTATTTTGCATGTACCATTCCCTACCTCATGGTGCTCATGTTTTCCAACTTTTTTGATCATATGGAATACATTTTATATCTATTTTAATGTCCTTAGCATTCATGTTTTAATGCTAAGTGTATTGTTTGAATCACTTTGAGATCTATTTCTGCTGATTGATTTTCTCAAATGTATGAGTCCTATCTTTCTAATATTTGATTAGTTGTTGAACATGATGGATGTATGCTGTTGAATGGCTGGTGGTGGTGTTTATAAAAATATTTTTGAACTTTGTTCAGGGATGTAGTTAAGTCACGCCTTTTAAGTGGCAATCACTTTGTCCTTTTTAAGATTCACTTTAAAGTCTACCTTTTCTATAGACAGAATTTAATGTCATTACTGACTCACATATTCACATCGCTAATAATTTCTGTACATAGCTAAATTCCATTTCATTTTCTTGAGTTTTGCTTTTTTAATAAATTTTCTTTTTTTTTTTTTGTCACTCTGTCGCCTGGGCTGGAGTGCAGTGGCTTGAACCCGCCCCCTGAATTCAAGCCATTCTCCTGCATCAGCCTCCCAAGTAGCTGTGACTACAGGCGCCCGCCACTACGCCCAGCTAATTTTTTGTATTTTTAGTAGAGACGGGGTTTCACCATGTTGGCCAGGCTGGTCTCGAACTGCTGACCTCGTGATTCACGACCTCAGGTGATCTGCCTGCCTTGGCCTCCCAAAGTGCTGGAATTACAGGCTTGAGCCACCACACTGGGCCAACCTTTTGTTTTATTTTCTAACTGTACTGGTGATATGTAAGAAACTTTGAATTTTATGTATTAATTTTGTCACATTATAACCTAACTTCTGGCTTGTCACACTCTCAGTGGTTTCAGATTTCCCCCGGTTATTCCATTCTTTCATTTGCAAATAATGACCACTTTATTGTCTTCTAACATTGCCCCCTCTTTTTTATTCTCTTGTTAGAGTTTACTGGTATATGGCTGGGAACCTTTGGGTTGCTACTAATGATAGGGGAAAAGCATTTCATGTTTCATAATTAAGTATAGTGCTGATTGTTGATTTGTGCTGGGGGATTTGGTGGAAAACAGAGCTTCCGATCAAGGCCTCTGGAGCCATGTTTACAGCATTCCATCCAAGCTTCATTACTGCAACTCTGTGGCATCACAGTAATTATTTAAACTCTCTGTGCCTCAATTTCCTCATCTGTAAAATGGGACAATGACACTTATCTTAAAGAGTTTTCAGAAATTAATATTTGTAAAACACATAAACAGTTCTTGGCACATAACAGGTGCAAAATTAGTTTGCTATTTATTATAGCTTTCTACACAGCATTCTGTTAAAATAGTTTAATAGCTTCTGAACTTCAGTTATTTTAAATCTTCAAATGTTTTAGGTTTGTTATTTATGTTTTGTATATTTTTATTATCTTTTATTCTGATTAGTATTGTGATTTGTTTCATTAGGTTTTGAAAAAAGAAGTGATGAATTTGTCAAACCTCTTTTTCTACAGTCAATTTCTGCTATGTTTCTTCCCTTTTTATCATAAATGTCATTCATGAATGTGTTTTAGTTTTATAAGATATGCAAAAAATCCATACACAAAAGAAAAATATAGAAAAGTAGACATTTCCTCTTCAATTCTCACTTTAGTCTGCCTGGAAGTTTTCATAGTCACAAATTTGGTTGGCATCACCCTCTTTTATTTTGATGCATGTGCGTACGTATTTATGCATCTACAGATGCATTTTACATGAATATATATTATTCTACAACTCTCCAGTTTACAATATGTCTTAGCAAGATATTTTGTTTGATTTAAAAATATCTGCCTGTTTCTCTGCAACAGCTACCTAGTATATTCCGCAGACAAATGCAGAGTCCGCTGTATAAGCACTTCCGTATTCATAGATGCAATAAGTATTCATGCACTTGTTTCTATAAACTCATGTGAAATTAATTTCTAAGGACAATTCTGAGAGTGAAATTATTCTATAAACGGCAAGCCTGTTTCATAACGTGGTGCGTGGAGTAATACTGCTTCCCAACGTGTTTCTACCATTTACAGAACCACTAATACTTTGTGACGAGAGTACTAGTGCCTGCATGCTTTCTAGTATTAGCGCTCATTAATGATTTTAATTTTTGCCAATGGGATGGGTGACAAATGTTTCCTTCTTACTTAAGTATCATTTTCTGTAAACACTGGAGAGTCTAAGCATCTCTTTGTATAACCAATTGCTTTTAGGTGTGGGCTCTTTTTGACCCCACTTTCAGTGGAGCAGGTTGCGTGTGTACAGTCTAGTTTACAGCAATTGCTCACAGTTCACAGGGTTTTTGCTGAGTGGGTCAGTGAGCACTTGCTTTTGCAGGGCCGCCTTTGGTCAGCAGCTGGATTGTTGACTTGGCTCCAGTCCCACTTTTGAAGTTAATTTTAAGAGACAGACTAATTTAAACTTGCTCCTTTCCCCGTCCCTCCCTGAGTTCACTCACTGCGCATCTGAACTAAGGTGTCCTTCTCTAATGGGTGCCCATTCCCTGTTCACATATTGCGTTTGACTCCTGACAAAGATTATCTTCTTGACCAAACTCACCTCGGAGTCCTCTCAGTTTGTTTTCAACTGGACTTCATCTTTGGGTATGTTCTCAATAGCCCAGTGTTAGCAGTAATTCTGTCAAGCCCATTTAGCCAGAATCTGCCACCATCAAAATCTGATCCCTGTGGAAAGAGAGTAAATCTTGGGACCCCCAAAATCACTAAGCCAAAGGGAAAAGTCAAGCTGCGGAACACATCAGGTGAACCTGCCCCCATTTTCTTCCTTTTTTTTATTTGAGACGGAGTCTCGCTCTGTCACCCGGGCTGGACTGCAGTGGCCGGATCTCAGCTCACTGCAAGCTCTGCCTCCGGGTTCACGCCATTCTCCTGCCTCAGCCTCCCGAGTAGCTGGGACTACAGGCGCCCGCCACCTCGCCCGGCTAGTTTTTTGTATTTTTTAGTAGAGACGGGGTTTCACCGTGTTAGCCAGGATGGTCTCATCTCCTGACCTCGTGATCCACCCGCCTCGGCTTCCCAAAGTGCTGGGATTACAGGCTTGAGCCACCGCGCCCGGCCCATTTTCTTCCTAGTTGCAAAGGTAAAAAAGCTCCATGTCTCCCTCACAATTTGCCCACAATGAAACTCCTTGTGGGCCGCACAGTCTTTACCTTAAAACAGTTCTGTTGAATGTCACTGTCAATGTCAAAAAAAAAAATTTTTTTTTTGAGACAATTTCTCTCTTTTTGCCCAAGCTGGAGAGCAATGATGCGATCTTAGCTCACTGAAGCCTCCGCCTCCTGGGTTCAAGTGATTCTCCTGCCTCAGCCTCCCAAGTACCTGGGATTACACGAGCGTGCTACCACGCCCGGCTAATTTTGTATTTTTAGTAGAGATGCGGTTTCACTGTGTTGGCCAGGCTGGTCCCGAACTCCTGACCTTGCGATCCACCCACCTTGGCCTCCCAAAGTGCTGGGATTACAGGCATGAGCCACCGTGCCCGGCCTGTCAATGTAAATTGATAGCTTATCTTCACAGGTATGGTACAAAGGACAGAACTTAAAGTCATCTTTCTGCTCACCCGAGACAAGTGCATATCTGATTGTTCCTCTGTCCTATCGTTTATGCAAAAATGCAGATTCACTGAGCCAGACTAAGGTTTAAGTGACTATTTCTCTACCCCTTCTCTCACATGTAAACTGTGATTCAGCAAAAGGCTGATCAAAGACTTAGAATAATGCAAGTGTCTCTCATCTATCTATCCCCTGGAAGTTCCCACTTTGAGTTGTCCTGTCTTTCCAAACTGAAACAATGAACGTGTTACCCATAATTTATTGACGTCTACCTAAAATGACGCATAATTGATTGATGTCTCATGTCTCCTCAAAATGTGTAAAATTAAGCTGTACCCCCAACTTGGGCACAAGTCATCAGAAACTCCCGAGGCTGTGTCACAGGTACATCCTTAACCTTGGAAAAATAAAATTTCTAGATTGATTGAGACTTGGCTCAGAGACTTTTGGATTTACATCACTATCCACATCTGATCAAATTCCTCATGCTCACTACCCCCAGGTGATCCCTGGTTACTCTGGGTCTGCTCTCAGATAGATCCTGCTAGGTCAGTTTAGCAAAGCATTACCCCACCCTCTTAATAATTTTCCATTCACCCCCACCCACACTTTGATCCTTTTCTATACACCCACAAGTTTTCCTTGTTGTATTCAGAGTTGAGTCCAATCTCTCTCTTCACTGCAAAGCCCCACTATAGTAGTCCCTGGAATAAAGTTTGCCTTTCAGTCCCTTGACAAGCATCAATAGTGATTATTTTCTTAAACACCGGAGAGCTCCCACTGCCGGAGTAGGGGTGGCTTCGGGGACCCATTGAGCTTATGCTTGGCATCATGAGGATTTTATCAGCTCCAAACAGTTTCTTTCCATTTGCTTCAAAGCATTATTGTATCAGGTGCAATGTGCTGAGAAATTGCCAGTATGAGGTTTTAGCCATTTCCTAGTTAAAGTAGAGGAAATTATCTTCTTCAGAACTCATTTTAAGGAGATTTGCAAGTGGGCGTCTGTGTTGGTACCCTTCCTAGAAGTCTTAAGTCAATTCTTTATCACTGAGGGTCAGATTTTTATTCTATCCTAGGCTAGTGGGTTTCCTAGTAGTTTTGCGACTTTACCAGTTCTGATGAGGTGTTACTATTAGTCAGAACCAGGCCTAAAACAAGGAACACTGGTATATTGCCCTTTGATTAGTAGAGAAATCTGTAAATTTATGCTTTTTCTTTTTTCCTTTCTTTTATTTTTTCTTTAGATGGAGCTTCACTCTTGTTGCCCAGGCGGGAGTGCAGTGGTGTGATCTCAGCTCACCACAACCTCTGCCTCCCAGGTTCAAGCGATTCTCCTGCCTCAGCCTCCTGAGTAGCTGGGATTACAGGCAAGCGCCACCATGCCCGGCTAATTTTTTGTGTTTTTAGTAGAGATGGGGTTTCTCCGTGTTGTTCAGGCTGGTCTTGAACTCACGACCTCAGGTAATCTGCCTGCCTCGGCCTCCCAGAGTGCTGGGATTACAGGCATGAGCCACCGCACCTGGCTATACTTTTTCATAGTAGTAAGATGATTCAGAGAAGTTGTCCAGTGACATAACCATCAGACGTCTGAGTAAATCAAGCCCGGATGGGAAGTGTGAGTGAACTGCCTGCCTGCTGGCAAGGCTGGGGAGGATGCAAGAGAGTGGAGGAGCGGGGCAGGTCCAGATGGGGCCTGGGAAGAAGAAGCACAGGTCCAGGAAGGGAGCTCATCTGAGCAGAAAGGGCAGGGAAGTGAGAGGAGATATCGGAGTGAGGAGGAGAAGGGGATGTCAAAACTGGAGCAGGTGAAGCCACAGCAGGGAGAGGAGTCCCAGGAAGGGCAGCTGGGAGTGACAGTGGAGAAGAGAAAGAAGGGGTGCTAGGGGAAACAAGGATCAGACTGAGAGACAAGGAAGAGTGCAGGTGGTGGAGGAAGGCAGGAGAAAAGGGGACGAGAATGAGAGGTACAGGTGAGGGTGTGGTAGGGGTGTCTGTCAAAGCAAGTTCGGGGCTGCTGCTGAAATACTTCTCTTTAGGTCCACCTCACATTAAGAGGAAATTCTCCACCTTTTTAGTTTCCAGTGGGTCTCCATTGTTAATGAAAACACCAAACACTGTGAAATATTTTACAGAGTTTATTCTGAGCCAGTGTAAGTGACTGCAGCCTAGAGAAAACGCAAACTGGAAAGCCTTGAGTAAGTGTTCCCTAGGCAGTGGGTTACAATTTGGTTTCATGCATTTTAGGGAGACAGAAATTGTAGGGAAAATTATATATCAATACATGAAAGGCATACATTGGTTAAGCCCAAAAAGGCAGAGCATCTTGAAATGGGGGCTTGGAAGGTATAGGTGGGTTTTAGAGATTCTTTAGTTGGCAGTTGGTTGAAAGAGTTAAGCTTTGTCCGAAGACTTCAAGTCAGTAGCAAGAAGTGCTTAAGTTAAGATACGGGGTCTGCTATCTGCCATATGATATTATCCTAGAGTCAGGTTGGAAAGTAAGCCACATTATACTCGGTTAATTAAAAAACCCATTTAACAAGATTTTATGGTTTGCAGGGCATGACTCAACTCTTTCCTTGCATAGCTTTAGGTCTTTTTTACAATTTGCTGTCTTATCGCCACAAAGAGTCTGTTTAATATTTAATTTTAATGGTGTAAACTAAAAATAAAACCCTAAGCCCCCAGCCAACTGAACAGACTCCCTGTTGGCCAAGGAGACCCCAGAAAAACCTTAAAAACTGAATTCCTGGCCACGACAGGAAGGGCGATCAGACCATGCCTTGTTACACTTTCCACCTTTTGGAGTTTAGGCACAAGCTCCCATCATTAATGTTAACATAGAGATTATAAGATTTAATTCACCTTAGATTTTCTGGGGTCTCCTTGGTCAACAGGGAGTCTGTTCAGTCGGTTGGGGGATTAGGATTTTATTTTTAGCTTACACCGTTAAAATTTAATATTCACTGTGGGGCAATGAATAATCTGCCCCTAAGATGAATTAAATCAATAGAGATAATGCATGCAAACAGTAAGTAAAGAGTAGGTTGGATTAAGTTAAAAAATAAAAGCAGGCCAGGCACGGTGGCTCACACCTGTAATCCCAGCACTTTGGGAGGCCTAGGCGGGTGGATCATGAGGTCAGGAGATTGAGACCATCCTGGCTAACACGGTGCAACCCCGTCTCTACTAAAAATACAAAAAAAAGGTTAGCGGGGCGTGGTGGCCGGCGCCTGTAGTCCCAGCTGCTCGGGAGGCTGAGGCAGGAGAATGGCAGGAACCCGGGAGGCCGAGCTTGCAGTGAGCTGAGATCCGGCCACTGCACTCCAGCCTGGGGCACAGAGCAAGACTCCGTCTCAAAACAAACAAACAAACAACAACAAACACAAAAACAATTAGCCGGGCATGGCGGCGTGCGCCGGTAGTCCCAGCTGCTGGGGAGGCTGAGGCAGGAGAATGGCGTGAACCCAGGAGGCGGAGCTTGCAGTGAGCCGAGATCTCACCGTTGCACTCCAGCCTGGGCGACGGAGGGAGACTGTCTCAAATAAATAAATAAATAAATAAAATAAAAACAAAAACCACTCTGGTCCTAAGTATTAAATTATCTTTAACTCATACAGACTATTGAAGTGCAACCTAATTAATAAAGTAGCGTTTCAATCATTCTAAACTGTTACTAAGGAAACTGAATTGTTTTGTAGGCCTGTTGCCTGCCCATCAGGAAGCTTGGAGCGGAAGGCAGGCTGCACGCTGATTCAGAGTCTGGCGTGTTCTTTCTGTTTCCTCAGTTTTTTGAGCCATATAAAGCGGGAGGTGGCTCTTGGAGGACTGAGAAACAAACCTGGAGTCGCCTCCCTGAGATCAGCCCTTATAGGCATGAGCTTTCTCAAGTTGAGTGGCAGCAGGAAGGCTGTGTCAGCTCCATTGAACTCCATGTGGCACCAGGAAATGTTTCCACCCAGGAGCGAAGGCGCATCTTAATACTCACACGGAAAGGAGGTTAGGTCACCTGTGCCCGGTCTGACTCATGTTGGGTAGTGACTTTCTTAGGCTATGCTGGGAAGTTTAAGGCCAAGCCAGGACCCAAAGGAAGGGAGTGTAGTCCTCACCTAGTGATGTATGAGCATCTGTATTTAAACTTTGTAAAGTGTCTTCATTTAAAGTTGCTTAAGGAAAATATAGTTAAGTAGTGGCTGATATACAGAGTATTTTAAAAATTACTTACAACATGACCATAAGACAAAAATGTGAGTATCTGTCTCTCACTGTCCTTTGGGGGCAATTTAACAGGCCCTACAAGGGCTTATCTGGAGGAATAGACCTTGTGTGACTCATTGCTAGCAAATGGTCCCCAGCTTAATGAAGTTACATTTAACTTGTAGATTTTTGGCTGATAGAGATACAAATAGTTTGTGTCTGATAGAGAACATACATCCCAAGGTTACAGACTGTGGACCAGTAGGATTTTAGTCAGTTTTCTATCCAATTTAACAAACTTAGACTAACATTATTTTAAATTGGGTATAAAACCTGCCTCTTTTAAATACTCTTTGAACCAGCTTTATAATCTTACTGACTCCCTCGTCAATTAACAAGTTGAACAAAATCTTTGATATCCATTCATGTCTTTTTGTGTTTCTTTGTGTTTTGAGACAGGGTCTTGCTCTGTTACTCAGGCTGCAGTGCAGTGGCATGATCACAGTTCACTGCAGCCTCGACCTCCTGGGCTCAAGCGATTCTCCCACCTCAGCCTCTTGAGTAGCTGGGCCTATAGGCGTGAGTCACCATGTCTAGCTAATTTTTTTTTTGTTTAATTTTTTTAGAGATGGTGTCTCACTATGTTACCTAGGCTGGTCTCCAATTCCTGGGCTCAGTGATCCTCTTGACTCAGCCTCTCCAAGTGCTGAGATGATAGGCATGAGCCACCTCTCCTGGCCCTGCATTCATTTTATATTTGTATGATGGTCATTTTTTTTTTTTTTTTTTGCTTTTAAAAGTTACACTTTAACATGAACATGGTATCAAATTGTGCCTAGATATTTGCATATCTTTGAATCTTCCTTATAAGCAGTTTTGCAAATGCTTAGATAATTTTTATTTTAACAACTTAATTTTTCAGCTGAAGCATAATTATTGACAGAAAAAAAATTTAGTATGTCTTATTCCTTTTAGGAGAAACCTAGTCATAGACTATGCGGCTATTAATATATATAACAGAAAATGAGTGGTAACTTTTTAATGCATCTTCATTAAGAAACTGTACAAGGAATAGTGAAACATCCTGTTGGGATTAGGAGACAGGATAAAAAGTTGAAAAACAACGCTTTTTTAAAGAGATAATTTAAATACTTTATTGTTATTTGCCCTGCATTGGAGGTAGATAAGCCTTCTTGTCCTTGCAACCCAAACTATAGTTGGGCATTTAAAAAATGTTTTTGAACCAGTATAATGATTCTTAGTCTTTGTATAACCCTGGAATCACTTGAAGGACTTTGAAACTGCCAGTGCCTGGGTTCCGTTCCCAGCACTTCCAATTTAATTGATGTAATCATGGCCCTGAACACTGAGATTTTAAGGATATGTTTAATTCACAAATAAAGAATTGCATATATTTAAAGTATACAACATGGCGATTTGATATACATGTACATTGTGTAATGATTAGCACAATCAAATTAATTTACACATTGTCTAGGTGAAAACCATGGCCAACATAGACAATCACCAAGATTGTTCTCAGCACCTTATTAAAAATGAAAATTCGTGGTTCCCACCACTCAGAGGTTCTCATTCAGGTAGTTTCAAGTGGCAACAAAGAATCCTCAGTAAATGCTAATGATCGATCAAGTCTGGGATTTTAGTAGAATTGGTAGTAAGATTGATTACCCAGACCAGACATTTTTGCCTTATCATATCCAGCTCCAACTATTATCCTTAGTTGGCTTTGTTCATTCACATGTTGGAAATTTAGTTTTTGATATTTTAGTAGGGAAATCTTATTTTGGGAAACGAGGAGATTCAATGTAATATTGAGAGGAGACAAGGTATTTTCATAGGAGGAGACATAATAGCTCCATAATTACAGTACAAAAACTGTATTTTACTGAACTTACGTAATTTTCATTGATGAATATTTGTTGAGAAATGAATTCAATCACAAGGGGAGAAAAATCATTTCTCAGTGTTCTAAATTGAAATCTTCCAGAAATACTGAAGACTGATAAAACCTTGGCCCCACTACCACATCACGATGTGGAATGGGGCTGCTGCTGCCCTAGCACTGGCTAATTATAAACATCTCTCTGAAATACACAGAAAGCTTTCAACATAGGAACCTGCTGTCTCTAAATTGGGCACTACGAAGCACACTCCAGCTGGTGAGCGGCAAGCTCCATCTAGCCCTGTCTTTACCTGTTTGACTGTTTGTCTCAAAGGGGATGAACATGAAAGTTTACTTTCAGAAACGATAAACGTTAACTGACTTTGTTCCACTTCTTAAATTTTATGTTCTCATAATGGTATGGGAACTCTGTTGTCCCCACCCAAATCTCACCTTGAATTGTAATAATCCCCAAGTGCCAAGGGTGGGACCAGGTGGAGATAATTGAATTATGGGGGTGGTTCCCCCCCATGCTGTTCTCGTGATAATGAGCAAGGTCTTACAAGATCTGATGGTGTTTATAAGTGTCTGACATTTCTCCTGATGGTTCTCTTTTTCTCTCCTGCTGCCCTGTGAAGAGGGGCCTTCTGCCATGATTGTAAGTTTCCTGAGGCCTGCCCAGCCACGTAACTATGAGTCAATTAAACCTCTTTGTAAATTACTCAGCCTCCAGTATGTCTTTATAGCAGTGTGAGAACGGACTCATACACAAAAGAAAATTAAAAGAACGTTAGAGTTGCATGCTTAACATTGATGCTGTTTGGAAAATCAAATTTTCATTCAGGTAGAGATAGAAGATAAAGAACTTGGAATTCACTGAGTTCAATAGAATTGCAAAAAATAACTAAGTTAATCATTCAAGGTCCAGATATTTCCTTGTTTGCAAGATAGTTTTTATTTTTATCTTATAACTTGACCATTTCAGGCTTCTCAAGGAATTTTTATGATAAGCATGCATTTAGACAAGCATAAATAGTACATAATGAATAGCATAGAATTATATAAGTATACATGCTGTTGATGGGAACATGAATAGAAAAAAATAAACTTGTATCTACATTCCACCAAATTACAAAATCTTAATATAAAATTGTATTTGTTTTGTTTTAGATTTTACAGATATTAAAACTAGATATAAAATTGAGGCTCATAGTGTTTCTATCGGAGATCCAGCTCCATTTTTTCTATCCCCATGTATAACCACTATCATGAACTTCATGCATATGTTTATATCCTTTTTACATCTATAGGCATACACACATACATGCACATATATATGTATATGTACACAAGAATGCACTGCATTCTTCTGCAGGCTTTTATCTTTTATATAAATAATGTCATAGAGTGTGGACATTGTACAACTTACTCTTTTCAAATTGTTTTGGAAATTTATACATGTTGATCCAGGAATCTCTAGCTTATTCATTTTAATTGCTCTGTTAAGTTTCATTTTAAGAATATTTTGCCAATATTTATTAAAAATCTTTACGTACTTAAAAGATTGTATATTTTCATTTATTAGAGTACTTTGTGATGTACATTTTCATCAAACCAAACTTATTGATTTTGCTATCCCAAAAGTCTGTACTATTTCCAATGTATTCTGATTTTTCTACCCATTTCTGAAATTAGTCCATTAAAAATCTCCTATTATGATTACGGATTTGTCCATTTCTCCTTGAATTTCTGGCAGGTTTTGCTGTATGTATTTAAAGGTTGTGAATATTAAGTGCATATAAATGTGACTAATGGTGGATTTTTTCCATGTATTATTATGTAGTGATTGTTACTGCTTTTTGACATAAAATCTATTTTGTCTGTTATTAACATTACCGTACTGGTTTTTTGGTCAGTACTGATATAGTATTTTTATTCCACCACTTTATTATTTTTTCTCTGTATATGTATATAACAGGGCTCCTTCAACCAGCTCATAGCTACACTTAATATATCCAGTAAAATGTTTTCTGTCTTTCAATAGAGGACCTTGAGTGCATTTCTATTTACGGTGATTTCAATATACCCCAACTTAACTGTCATATATGGTGGGTTTTCTTTTAATATCCTTTTTCCTCTTCCCCGTTGCATTGTTTGATTGTTTGTTTTCTCTTTCCATATCTTCTTTTGGATAAAGTTTCCTTTCTTCCTTTTTTCCTGCGCATACCATAGTTTACTCAGTAAGCATTAAACCAGAAGTTGCCTCTTATTCTAGAATAGTCTGATTGTTCCGTACCTAGGTTACCCTTGCACTTTTAAAAAAATTGACAGATAGCATTGTACATTTTTACCATGTACAACATGATGCTTTGAAGCACGTATGCATTGTAGAATGGTTAAATCTGATCATCAACAAATACATTACCACAATGGTTATTATGTTTTTGGTGACAGCACATGACATCCATTCTTTTCACATTTTTCAAGCATACATTATATCATCATTAACTTTAGTCACCTTATGGTACAGCCTATCTGTTGAAATGTATTCCTCTTATCTGTGATCATATATCCTTTGACAAACATCTCCCCATCCTCTGCTCCCTGCTAATAACCCCAGCTTCTGGTAAGCACGGTTCTACTCTCCACGATGTGCTCAACTTTTTCTGTATTCTTCTTAAGTCTTCATACATCCGAAAATGTTCTTTTTTTCTCTTGCTCTTTTTAAATTCTAGGCTAACAGTTATTTTCCTCAGCAATTTAAAGATTTTTGAACTACTGAAATTTTCCTCCATTGTTGTTGAAAAGGCAGTCAGCTGTCTGTCCAATTAATGACCCTTTGTACATAATTGGCTCATTCACTTTGATGTTCCACAGTTATGCCTCAATATGTCTAGGTATGGACTTAGTATTATTTACTCTGTTTGGGGCTTGGCATACCTTTTTAAAACCAAGGATTCATGTTATTCATTAGTTCTGGAACATTGTCAGATACTATTCTTAAAATATTGTTTTTTTCTTGCAGTTATGTTGTATTTTCTCATTTTATCCTCCATACCTCCTACCTTTTCTTCTTTTTTTCTTCAATTTATTGTCTCTGTGATGAATCTCAAGTAGTTCGGACTGCTGTATTTTTATTCCACCGCTTCTCCCTTCAGAGATATCTCAGCTGCTATTTAGTATACCCATTTACTATTTAGATGTCATCATCTATATTTTTCTGGCCAAAAGTGGCAGCATCTCCAGGCATTCCTCATCCCCAGCAGGTCTCAACTATACTGGGACCTAGGCCAGGAGCACCATGGTCCTCTAAGAATAAACAGAGCCAATGAGAAGAAATCCAAAACAAAATAAACAGAAAAAAGTAGAATAAAAACTTCATATAGATGAAGACCCAAAATTATGAAATTGTATAGAAAATAATGGTAATTTTAGTTAGAAATACGAAGTTACTTGTATTTTGGTTGTTTATATTGCTTGAAATAATTAAGGAGAGAAAACCTTTGACAAGCCATTTAAAATGAAAGAAAAACCACACTTCAGAAATAATAAAAGTCATATATTAATATCTGCAGCAATAATCAAATTATTAGGTTGATGCAAAATGTAATGCTTTTATTACATTGAAAGTAATGGCAACAACCACAGTTACTTTTTCGCCTACCTAATAAAACGCAATAAGGTTTTTTTGTATAACCCTATAGGAATCAGCTGGCAAGTCTGCATAAAACTAATGGTTTTGAAGAAGATGTGCTGTCAAAATTAACTCAGAGATAAGAAAAAACTGAATAATAACCGCATGAGTAATAGAATTTATGTTAATACAAAATAGTAAACGTAGTAAAAGTTTCAGATGTAATAAAAGAAAGAAACTTGTGGCGGGGGGCATTCCCTGACGAGAGAAGGGAACAATGTGGCAAAGCATTGGCCAGTTCTTGCTGCAGGAGGGCTGAGGCTATGATGTCTGAATCATTTTTTTCTGGTTGTCACACCACCCCTAACTCCACTCAGAGCTTTTTTTTTTTTTTTTTTAAGCCACATGAGTTTCTAAAGATTTGCAAAAATAGTTGGTAAAATTCTACATGCCTTTGTGACTAACACCATGCTGGTATCAGAAAGGTACATTTTAAAGAAGCATGCCAACAGCTTTGTCTTGATAGGCAAATATTAGACATATTCCCAGCAAAATAAGACACAAAGTGGCTAACATCACCACTTCAATTGTGACTTTTATTTATTTTTTGAAAAGGCTCCACACCACTCTTGGTTCGAAAGAATCCTGCTGTAACTTTCCTGAAAATGATTTTACTGGAATGCCACAGAATCTACACAATTCAAGAGCAGTGCTATTTAAAACCTGGCAGAGAACATCCATCCAAGTTTCCTTTTCTCCTTTATGTGGAAATGATTTTCTGGGAATTACTAATAATTCATATTAATGAATTTTTCTCAAAATTGTCGCCCCCGGCTGGCCCGTGAGCCCTGGCTGTCCAGTGTTCCCAGAGCCATCTGGGCCCAACCTTCTACGTTCCTGGAAATTGGGGCTCTGATAGGACCAGTGTCAATATGAAGCGAGTATATTGGTGTCATCCTGATCTCTTTCAGGGCAGTTTTATATTATCCATCATGAGAGCAACCACAGCCCTTTAAGGGAGTGTGGGTGGTGGATACCGGCTTCAGTGGGAGTGTTGACTCACCTAGCCTCTCAGGTGGGAGGGAAGAGCTGTAAGCACAACCCAGGTCTCTGATCAGCCATGCCTGCTCCCTGGGGCCTCCTTCCACTAGTGTTGAAGCCCACCTGCAAAGGAGGAGCAGGTGCAGCTGGCAAGCTGCCTGGTGCTGCCCCCTCGCCCAAGTCTACCCTGCGGTGCTCCCTGCACTGCCACCTCTGGTCCTCTGGGCACCATGTCACTGTTTCCCATGTGGCTCCATCAAGACTGTTCTCTCCTGCTTAAATGATTTTCTTGATAGCTATGATTCTTCTGTCATACAATGAGGTTGATGATAAAAACACATGATCGTAACAAATATGAGTGATTAGTAACAGCTGTGATTCAAAGATAAAAATAAAACTAAGAACAAGGAGAGGTTCCACAATTTTCTAATGATTAATTCTGCATTGATGGATTCTTTGTCATTGTTATGACTAGTGTTAGAGTTAGGGAATAATTTTAGGTGAACAGACTCATGAATGAGTCCAGTCACTGAATGTGAAAGCTGTCAAAGGGGATGGCTTTCTGAAAGGATTTCGTAGCAACAACAACAACAACAACAACAACAAACCCGCAGCAGAGAATACGACGATTATTTATTTAACGTGTACAGTTGGCTAGGAAGGCAAAGTGTTAAGCGTTTTACTTTAAAATCTCACAAAAATATATGAAAATTTTATTTTATTGTTCCCATTCCACAGATGGAATGGCTTCTCTGTTTCTTCTGCTGAAGAAACAAAGCTCTGATATAACGTGTTCCTTCATGCAACAGCAACTGGTGTGGGGCTTTGGAAAGTTCACAGGCTTTGTGTTCGAGATCGAGGGTTTTTAAAGTGAGACGTGTCTTTGAAAGGGCATTTCTTTAATTTACAGCCCATGTTATTTCTGCTCTGCCATGGATATGACAAAAGCCAGGTAATGAGGAGTCTGCCAACATACATGAACTAAATTGTATCCACGTGAGGAGCTGGGTCTGTGCAATTAGCAATGACACTTTGTGATTAGTTAGGATGCAGAAGTGGAAATTCTGGGTCTGTTGCATATCAGAATGGAAAGTTGCTGCTTCTAGCACAAGTTCAAAAATAGCTATTCAGGTGGTAGCTTATGCTGAGGAGGAATCCTATAATTCCAAATTTTAAACACAAATATCGTTGCAAGTATTTTGAGACAATGTCTGATTATCCTACAGTAATCAAGATGTTTTAAAAGAGTCTACGTCATGCCCAAGGGTTCCTTATTCACTTCTCCCTCCACCCAGATTCCGACAAGTTGACACATGGTGCAGATGTCAGGGATTAAAATATCTCCTTCATCGCTGATAAGGCTGAGTTGGAGAATTCTTCTTGGATCCGATACAAAAATGAGATTGTTTCCATTTCCCACCTGAATTAAACTTACAGGGCAGAGATGAAGTGCTCGGTGAGCAGGCCACATTCAGCAATAGCAGATCAAAGACCCGTATGTCTCGTGATCTTCAACAAGTGGCTGGCAAGGCCAGAGATTCTGATCCCATCACCGCGTGTTAATCTCCTGTCAAGAGAAGTAAAGAGCTGCTGAGGGAAAAGCAGATCCAGACTTCCTTCTCCTTGTGGTTGACTACAAAATCTTACTTTGTGGCACGAGGCAGGAGCCCAGAGAGATGGAGGAAAAAGTTGCTCCTCCAGAATGTGAAAATACAGTTTAAAGGGAAAGAGATTGACTAGTGATTCAGTGTATTCAGTGCTGTCTCTCCACCTGTTTGTCTGGCTGCCTCTTGCCTGCATGGCCTCCTGCTACTCGGTGTGGGTAACATCAGAGACCTTCATCTGCAGGAAGGTAGAAAAAGGTATGTGCACACAAACATTGAATTCAGTACTCAAATGATAACACAACAAGTGTATCACAACGCACCAGGTGCTCTCAAATAGCATACATTTCATTGTATCCGTACAGATGAGAGGCTTTTGAATTCTGATGAGGACAAGATCATTACTGACTGAGTCATGAGGGGGATTTCCATGGGGCTGGTGCTTCCTTAGAAAAAACGTGTTCTTGAAGGGCAGGCAAGGTTGCGTAAGAGAGGCTTGTAGGAGAGAGGTTGTATGGAGTGCAAAACTAAGGAGACTTTGGGGATCGCCGATGAGAATGCAACGTTTTAAAGTTTCAGGCAATGCCTTAGGAAAACCTGAGGAGCCTGTGCCTTGTTCACTGGGAGAGGTAACTTGGGCAAAGAGGACTTTGGGAGGGGTTGAAAAAGATAGCCCATGCAGTGATGGGATTAAAAGGGTGTTGGATGTGGGGATTGTTACACAGGTGGCTTCTATGTGATTCCATTCTCTTCAGATTTGTGATGTAGACAGACTATTAACAATACAGCATCAGGGACAGAAAAGTGTCTAAAGGACCTGCTGAGAAAGATAACTGGGAGGCACAGTGGGTCACAGCTTCTCTGCACCATAGAGGGAGTTGCTTTGGAGGCTTAAAGATCATGGCCACACTCGCGCTGTCTATATTGGTTGGGGTTTGGTCTGTGTTCTGATGACCATCAGTTTGGGACAACTGAATCTCACCTGGTTCATCTGCTGTCTATTTGTCCTTAAGGAAGGCACATCGCAGAACTACACTTTACCCAAAATGGACATGGATTATTTGTGGACTCTGGATGCATGTAATGGCAAGGATTGGTTGAGACAGCAGAGAGTTCTGGGGACAAATCCTGGCTTTAACACTTCCTAGAGAGGTCACCATACATAGACAAATACAATTTCTGTGAGTTCTTGAAAGAATGAAAGTAATACCTCTCAATGAGCTGTTTTAAAACATAAATAATGGAATGGAATGTGCCTGGGACAAAGCGTCACTGATTTGTTGTTCAGAAAATGCCAATTTACCTCTGAATTCCTTTTCTATGTATTCCATGATTTGTTGCTACTTGTGGCCTCCATGACCTTGAACAATCTCATCTATAAAATCCCTTCATCTCTGTGCTTTTCAGTTCCGTTTAGATAATTACGTACTTTTAGTGAATTCTCATAATATGCCAGACACAGCACTAGGTCCTGAATACACAGAGCACAGTAAAATATGGTCTCCACTTTACAGGGGCTTATGATGAGGCAGAGGAGACGCCAGGAAAGAGGAGCAGAGTGGCCAGGGCAGTGCACTGTAGATGCATGGATGAAAGCACGCAGCAGCACAGGCATGGGGTGTCTGATCAGGGATGAGTGTGAGCAGCAGAATGGGGAGCACGCTTTCCCAGAGGAAGAGAGGAAGCTGCTAGAGAAACAAAGGATGCCTTGGACAGATAAAACAGTGTGGAGTGGCATTTGCTGCCCACCACCACTTTCATATTCTATGCTTATAGAGGGAGTTGCCTTGGAGCCTTGCAGATCATGGCCACACTCAAGCTGTCGATCTTGGTTGGGGTTTGGTCTGTGTTCTGATGGCTTGCATCAGTTTGAGACAACTTAATCTCACCTGGCTCATTTGCCCTCCGCTTGTCAAACAAACATTTTGCAGCAACTCTATATTCTGCTACTTTTTTTCTCCTATGCTTGGTGCCCACAGAGAGCAATCACAGTAACAAACATAAAGGCAAACAAATACCAGTATGTTGAGCATTAACTGGGTCACCCACTGTTTTAGATACTTCGTGTATACTCTTATTTAATTTTCACTTTTTGGTACAAAAATTGGTTCAGAGAGGAAAAGCAAGTTAGCCAATGTTATCCATAGTAAATAGTAGAACAAGCATTTTGGTTCACACATTAGGATTCCAAGTTCAGCATTCTTTCCACAGTGTTACATCTTTACCGTGTTCCAGTGAGGACCTTTCTGTGAGATGGTGCCAAGCTATAATGTATCTTGTGTATGTGTGTGTAATACATGAGTTTTGCCTAGTTAATGTATTTAAATTTGAACAGTTTCCATACAAAAATTACCCAGTATTACTGTGCAATTCAGTGACTTTAGTTACTTTGACTTGTTCAGTCATCATCACAGTCCAGTTTGAGGCATTTCCATCACTCTGAAAGTGGCACCTGCTCATTTGCAGTCAGTTTCTGCTTCCACACCCAGTCCCATGCAGACATTGATCTGCTTTCTTTATGTATAAATTTGACTGTTACAGATATTTCATATAAATGGAACATATAACAAGTAACCTTTCTTCCTTTTTTTTTGAGACAGAATCTCTCTCTGATGCTGGAGTACAATGGCGCAATCGTGGCTCACTGTAGTCTCCAATTTTGGGGGTCAAGTGATCTACCCACTTGAGCCTCCCGAGTAGCTGGGACTACAGGCACATGCCTCCATGTCTAGCTAATTTTTATTTTTCATTTTTAAGTATTTTAGAGATGGGGTCTTACTATGTTGCCAAGACTAGTCTTGAACTCCTGGGCTCAAATGATCCTCCTACCTCAGCCTCCCCAGGTGCTAGGATTACAGGCGTGAGCCACTGCACTATGTCTGCAATCTTTCTCATACAGCTTTTCCTCACTGCAGTTAGTGGAGCTTCCTGTGTGTGTAGATTAGTTCATTCATCAAATTTGTGAAGTCTTCAGCCATTATTTCTTCAAATAATTTTTCCTCCACTTAGCCTTCTTTTTCTGGGACTCTCATATGCTTATGTGGGTATACTGGGTGTATTTCTATAGATCTTGGAGACAATGTTTATTTTTACTTTCAATTTTTCTTTCTCTGTGCTCTTCATATTGGATACTTTCTATTAATCTGTCTCTAAATTTACTGATTACTTCATCTGCCATCTCAAATTGCTATGAAGTCCCCTCTCTAGGAAACTTCATTTCAGGTTAATTTACTTGTCAACTTCAAAATTTCCATTTGGTTCTCTTTTATAATTTGTATATGTTTACTGAGACTCTCTATTTGTTAATTCATTGTTATCATACATTAACTTTAATGCTATGAATGTGTTTATAATAGCTACTCTGAAGTCTTTGATTACTAAATCAAAGACTGGGTCAAAATCACCTGTCTCCTGGGAGGTGCAGCCATTGATACTTCAGCTTAAGTGCTTTTGGTTGCTGTTCTTGAATTTTTGTTTTCGTACTTACTTCCTAGGGTTTGTACCTGGGTCAGCCTGCCTTAGTAGTCTGTTGGTCAAATACCTCCAGCCAACAAGGCTTCTATCCCCTGCTCACAGATCAGAGATCAGGTCATTTTCAACTTGCCAGACTTTGGCTTTCCATGGGGCTCTAGGAAGTCTCCTGTGTACACATGTGTAGCCCCAGGGTCAGCCAGGAGAGTGTGAATAATCTGAGCCCGGCCGGGCGCGGTGACTCACGCCTATAATCCCAGCACTTTGGGAGGCCAAGGCGGGTGGATCATGAGGTCAGGAGATCGAGACCATCCTGGCTAACACAGTGAAACCCGTCTCTACTAAAGAATACAAAAAATTAGCTGGGCGTGGTGGCAAGTGCATATAGTCCCAGCTACTCGGGAGGCTGAGGCAGGAGAATGGCGTGAACCCGGGAAGCAGAGGTTGCAGTGAGCCGAGATTGCGCCACCACACTCCAGCCTGGGCGACAGAGTGACACTCCGTCTCGAAAAAAATAAAAAAATAAAATAAAAAATAATCTGAGCCCTCTGTTCTTTACTGCATACATGTGCAGCCTGAAGCAGGAATATGTGCTTCCCAATCATGACCACAAACTCAGGCTCATAGAGTCAAAAGTTAAGACTCCCACTTGTCCCCCACCTCTCCAAAAGCCCCTTCCCCAGAGGACACCTTGGCAGTGGGCATCACTGCTGCTCCATGCCAAGTGGACTTCCTTCCGTCATGGCAGAAGACAGAGAGCCCAGTCCTAGCAGAATCTCCATAGTGACTGATCCAGGGCTGAGTCCCCCAGGCCAGAATGCCACACACATCACCACTGTTCTTATTCAAAATTGAGTAGTTCGCCAATTTCCAGAGCAACAAAGGGTGGTTATTGAAGATTTTTTTCACCTTATGTTTGCTTTTTTGGGGAAAGAATTTACTGATCTTTTCTCTTGGCCATGGTACTCTCCTTACTATTTTTGCAACTGCTCTGGACATCTAAAATTATCTCAAAAAGTTTAGGCCGGACGCAGTGGCTCATGCCTGTAATCCCAACACTTTGGGAGGCCAAGGCAGACGAATCGCAAGGTCAGGAGATCGAGACCATCCTGGCTAACACGGTGAAACTCCGTCTCTACTAAAAATACAAAAAATTAGCCGGGCGTGGTGGCGGGTGCCTGTAGTCCCAGCTACTCAGGAGGCTGAGGCAGGAGGAGGACGTGAACCCGGGAGGCGGAGCTTGCCGAGATCGAGCCACTGCACTCCAGCCTGGGCAACAGAGCGAGACTCCGTCTCAAAAAAAAAAAAAAAAAAAATTCAATTAATTGTGACATTTCTTCTTTCTTTTCTACTTTTTTTTTTCTTTTTGTCATGAAATCCTGGAACGAAGGAGGCAGAAGTGGATTAATAATTCTGTATAATTCATCCTCCGCAAGTATGAATCTGGTAGAATCCTCTGAAACACTGACTTTGCTAGCCATTAAGAGTCATGGGCCCTGTCCCGTCGGCTGGGGGTGGGGAAGTTGGAAGGTGGGAAATACCTGCCAGAGCCCTTTCCCCACAGCAGAGGAAGATTAGTAAGATGAACCTTTTGGTCATGATGTGGGACATCCTTCAGCATGCCTAGCAAAACTAGTTTACATAGAGGAGATAAGGGAAAAAGTTAATAAAAGTTCTTATTTGGGAGATTATAACAAATGGGTGGATATACAAAAAGGCTGCCACATTCTGTAGATAAATGTCCAACTTTAGGGACACCCAGAATTCAATAACATGAAATGAAAAAAAGTATCTGAAGTGTATAAAGCAATGATAAATCGCACAGAATCACTTACTGTCTCCTAGGAGATGAGTCCCAGTCCAACCTGTAATCAGATAGAAGTGAAGCTGCCGAATAAATGAAAAACGCTCAAAAGGGGCAGATTCTGAGAATGGCACAGGGGCCACAAAAGACGGTGGAGATATGAAGAGTGGCTGTGAGCGTCGGGAAAAGGGGCGTGTGCTTGAGAGCCCCGTGCATCCCCTTGCTCGCCAGGGCTCCACTGTCTTGACTGCTGGCTTTGTATCTTAGCTTCACCCCTCTACTGGCTATGTGACTGTAAACAAGCCACCTGAGTCCTCAGTCTAATCCTCCATGAAAATGAGGATTAAAATAGTACTTTTCTCGGGGGCGGGTGGGTTGTGCAAATTGATGATTTAATACATGTAGTGTCCTTTGAGGTAGAGCATGGTGTTTAATACATGTTCAATAGCGTTTGCCATTTTGTTAAAAGCCAGGCTCTTTTCTATGTGTTGCCCAGAGAGCCCCTGTCCTCAATCAGAGCTTACATTTGAGTCACAACCACCAACCAGGCACACCCAGGATGTAATTAATCTAGGGTGGTTGACATGCTGCGGGGAGGGCTGCCATAATAAGGTACAAAAACTGGCTGGCTTAAAGCAACAGAAATGTATTGTCTCACAGTTCTGAAAACTGGAAGTCCGAAATCAAGGTGTTGTCAGGACAGTGCTTCCTCTGAAAGCTTCCTTGCCTCCTCCTAGCTTCTGGGGGCCGGCCAGTCATGTTTTGGTGGTCCCGGCTCGCAGTTGCGTGGCGGTCCTCTGCCTTCCTGGTCACAGGGCAGTCTTTGAGTGTATCTGTCTTCACATGGCTGTGTTCTAATAATGACTCCAGTTACTTTGGATTAAGGGCCCCCCTTACAATACCACCTCATTTAAACAAATTATATCTGAAATGACCCTATTTTCAAATAAAGTGGCATTTTGGAGTACTAGGGGTTAGGACTTCAACACTGATTTGTGGGGGACACAATTCAGTTCATAACGTGTTGTTGAAGGGACTAACAATGATTACAGCAGATGTGGAAAGCGATCTTAACTGAACTTCTCCTATCAGAGTAAAGCAGAGACTCCAGAGAATTCAGCTGCCGTACAACCCGAATCCAGGGTTTCCAGTCAGGGAGACAACTGAGACCTTTAGCATCATGGCATTTCAAGTCAATGGTGTCGGTGTCAGCAAACCTCAGCAGAACCTTCCATTCTTTCCCTAACCCTCCCTGCCCTCCCTTCTTTAATCAAGCTCCTATGTAAGCCACAGCCCCTAGCTGTTCAGAGATGCACTTCTTTGGTGTGCTGCTACGTGTGTGCAGAGAAATTCTGCCTTTTCTGCTGTTAATCTGCTCGTTGCCATTTAATTCACAGGCTCCTGACCACTGAGATCTAAACTGATAGAGGAAGAGTCTCCTTCCCAACATGGTAAAGAGAGAGAGCCAAAGGGGACATTTGAGCAGAGGCCTGAAACAGGGACAGCTGGGCATCAAGAAATACTCACCTTGTGCTAGGAGCCTTGTGCCCAGACTTGTGATTCATCCCAGGTTTCCTAGGTTACAAAAATACATACTAGTGGGACTGACATGGAGATTAAATTGAGGGAATTTTTTGTTTGTTTGTGTTTGTGTTTTTTTTTTTTGACACGGAGCCTCGCTCTGTTACCCAGACTGGAGTTCAGTGGCACTATCTTGGCTCAATGCAACCTCTGCCTCCTGGATTCAAGCGATTCTCCTGTCTCAGCCTCCTGAGTAGCTGGGATTACAGGTGCACACCACCATGCCCAGCTAATTTTGTATTTTTAGAAGAGATGGGTTTCATCAGGGTGGACAGGCTGGTCTTGAACTCCTGACTCCAAGAGATCCACCTGGCTTGGCCTCCCAAAGTGCTGGGATTACAGGTGTGAGCCACTGTGCCTGGCCCACTAAATTGCAGGAATCTAATCCCTGAATTGCAAGAATCTGATTATCTCAAATGCAAAAATTTAAGTTGCTGCAAACATCTTGCTTGTACCTAGCTTGGTGAAAGATGCTGATCAAGAACAAACAGCGTGTGCAGTATTTAATCCCTTTCATTATTTCATAGTTGTATGTCAATTAGGTTTTGTTGCACAACAAACCATCCCAAAATTTATAAGGTGTGAAACAATATATTTTTTATGATTGGTCGTGGGGTCATGGGCAGCGGAGTAGTTCCTCTGCTACGGAGCTACTGGGGTAGTCAGCTGTGGGTCTGGTAAGTTGGGTAGAGGGTGGGTCTGCTGAAATGGCTTAGACTCTCTTGTGTGTTGGGGTCATTTTTAAACAGGCTGGGGTCTTAACTCTCCTTTTCTCACCTTTCAGCAGGCTAGCCCAGGCTTTTCTTATGAGATGCAAGAAAAGGAGCCAAAATGTGTACAACCTCTTCAAGTATAGGCTTAGAACAGGCATGCCATTATTACACCACATTCCATGGGCTAAAATAAATAAATAAATAAAAAGCACAAGGACAACCAAAGTGAAGGGCTTAGAAAATAGACTCTACTTCTTGATGGAAGAGTTACAAATTCACTTTGTAAAGAGCGTAAATATAGGAAAGAAAGGTGAGCTCTCTTTGCAGTCGTTTTACACCAGCGATTATAGCTTCAAGTGTACATCAGGAGTTGACCAGTGTTTTGTGCAAAGGGCTAGAAAATAAGCATTTTAGGTTTTGCAGGACATGTATGTTCTTGGCTGCTTATTACTATTATATTTCTGCTTTCTCTCTTCCCTCTTTTTTTTTTTTTTTGCTTCTCTGTTTTCTTCTACTTCTTCACCCTTTAAACATGTAAAAGCATTCTTTGATCAATGGCTGTACAAGAACAGGCTGTAGGCCAATTTTGAGCTGTAGACTCTCATTTGGAAACCATTGTAGATAATTAAACAGGCAACTGGCAAGGCAAAGTTTAGTTCTCTATGTATTTAAGAATTGTGTGTTGAAACTGGTACAATTTGAAGCAAGAATTTTAAAAAATTTTATTCTAAATATGTGCTTATATTCAGCACTGAGAGAAGACGCTTATGTGACTAACCACACACAGTGTAATTTCACCATACGATATGTCCATTTACAAGTCTTTAGTTGAAAAATCGTTGCATGGATAACACCTGAGGGAAGAACACTGATAGGTCTTTGTTCTGAAACAATTCAGTTGTATTATACAAAGAAGTGCTTTGATTTCTGTAGCTTTGTAACAGGTTTTGAAATTTGGAAGTGTGAGTTTTCCACATTTGTTCTTTTTTCAAGATCGTATTGGCTATTCCAGATCCCTTGGATTTCCATATAAATTTGAGGATAGATCTTGTCAATTTCTGCAAAGAATCCAGCTGGGATTTTGTTAGTGTTGGTGTGAAATGTGTGTATCAGGGCAGTATTGCATAGAAGTGCCAAGAGTGGACAGCCCTGCCTTGTTTTTAACCTTAGTAGGAAATCCTTCCATCTTTCACCATTAAATACGATGTTAGTTGTGGGTTTTTCATTGATGCCCTTTTTGAGGTGGTAAAAGTTCCCTTCAATTCTTAATTTGTTGGATAAAGTCTTACCAAGAAAAGGTGTTGGATATTTTAAAGTGCTGTTTTTTTGTCTGTTGGGATGATCATGTAGTTTTTGTTCTTTATTCAGTTAATTGATTTCTGAATGTCAACTTCGTCTGACATTCCTAGGATTAATTCCACTTGGGCATGGTGTACGTTGCTGGATTCAATGTAAAATTATTTTTGGAGAATTTTTGTCTGTATTCGTAAAATACATTAGGCTGTAGTTTTGTTCTCTTGTGAGGTCTCCATTTGATTTTGTATCTAAATAATACTGGTCTCAAAGAGTGAGTTAGAAAGTATTTCCACCTCTTATGTTTTAGAAGATTTAAAAAAAAATGGTACTAATTATTTTTCAGGTGCTTGGTAGAATTCATCAGTAGATTCATCTTAAGCTGGGCTTTTCTTTGTAGAAAGTTTAAAAATTACAAATTCAATCTCTTTACATTTTATGTTTATTACTGAGTTGGTTTTGGTAGTTTGTATGTTTCTAGGAATTTGCATAAGGCATCCATGTTATCTAATTTTTTGCCATTCAATTTTTCATAGTATTTTCTTATAATTCTTTTACTTCCATAAAGTCAATATAATGCCCCTTCTTTTGTTCCTAATTTCAGTAATTTGAGTCTTTTTTCTTTTTCACTTGATCATCATTGCTAAAGGTTTGCCAAATGTGTTGAACTTGTCATTGTTTTTTTTCTACTGTTTCCTCATTTCAATTTTATTACTTTCCACTCTAATCTTTATTATCATCTTCATTTTGTTTGCTTTAGATTTAGTTTACTTTTGTTTATCCAGTGACTTTGCAGGAAAATTATGTCATTCATTTGAGATCTTTATTTTTCTTTAGTAGATGCATTTACAGCTGTAGAATTTCCTCCAAATTCTGCTTTAGCTGTATCTCATATTTTCGTATGTTGTCTTCATTTAATTTATTTTAAAGTATTTTCATCGAGACCAACCTGGACAACATGGTGAAACCTCGTCTCTACTAAAAACACAAAAATTAGCTGGTTGTGGTGGCAGGCGCCTGTAGTCTCAGCTACTCAGGAGGCTGAGGCAGGGAAATCGCTTGAACCCGGAAGGGGGAGGTTGCGATGACAGGAGATCATGCCACTGCACTCGAGACTGGGTGACAGAGCAAGACTGTGTCTCAAAAAATATATATATATGTATTTTTTGAAATTTCCATTGTGATTTGTTTTCTGATTCTTTGGTTATTTAGCAGTATCTCATTTAACACATATGTGTGGATTGCTCAAATTTGCTTTTGTTATTGATTTATTATTTAATCCCACTTTCATCAGTACACTTTTTGTGATTTTAATTCTTTTTCATATGTTGAGGCTTTTTAGCCTATTGTATGGTTTGTCCTGGAGAATGTTCCATATGCTGTTGAGAAGAATGTATATTGTGCTGTTGGTGGGTGATGTGTCTCACAGATATCTCTTAGGCCTACTTGCTGAATGGTGCAGTTCAATTACTCTGTACACTTTTTGATATTTTCTTAGTTGTCCTATTCATTGCTGAAAGTGGGATATTGATGTCTGCAATTATTATTATTGAATTGTCTATTTTCCCTTCATTTCCATCAGATTTTTTTCATGTAGTTTAGAGCTCTGTTATTAGGGTACATATATGTCTATAATTGATATTTCTTCTTGACTGATTCATTCTTTTATTATTACTAAGTGTTCCTTTTCATTTCTAAACACATTTTGATCTGTTTTAAAGCTTGTTTTGTCTGATGTTAGTACCACCACTGCAGTTTTCTTATCTTATGGATGCTTTGGCATGACATATTATTTCTGTTCTTTTACGTTTTATTTTATTTTATTTTATTTTTGAGATGGAGTTTCGCTCGTTGCCCAGACTGTAGTGCAATAGCGCAATCTCGGCTCCCTGCAACCTCCACTTCTTGGGTTCAAGTGAGTCTCCTGTCTCAGCCTCCCAAGTAGCTGGGATTACAGGTGCATGCCACCATGCCCTGCTAACTTTTGTAATTTTAGTAGAGATGGGGTTTCATCATATTGGTCAGGCTGGTCTCGAACTCCTGATTTCAGATTACCTGCCCGCCTCAGCCTCCCAAAGGGCTGCCATTCTTTTATTTTCAACCAAAAATAAAAAGATAAAATGTGTCTTCTATAGACAGAATATAATTGGATTTTTAAAATCAAGTCTGACAACACCGTCTTTTCTTTGGGTTTTAAAATCCATTTAAATTTAATGTTCTTTATATGCTTGAATTTACACCTGCCCTTTTACTTTTTGTTTTCTATATATGTATATTTGCTCCACTATTTCTCCTTTCCAGGCTTTTTTTTTTTTTGCATAAAATGAATATTTAATATTTTAATATCTTTAACTTTTTTTTTTACTATGTTTTTGTTTTTATCTTATTGATAGCTCTAGGACATACCATATCCTTCTTAAATAATCCAAATATATTTTAGATTTATACTAACTTGATTGCAGTGAAATACTGAAATACTACTCTTCTGTAGTTTTCGTGTCTCTTAACCATCCTTTGTGTTGTCATTGTACATATTACATTTATATATTTTGCAAACCCCAAAACACATTCTTATAATTATTTTTTACAAGTTTATGACTTTTAAATAAAACTGTGAGAAGGAAGATTAGTAATACATACTTAGAGGGTTCGATGTATTGACTTTCTTACTTTCCATTTCTGGTTCTCTTCCTTTGTTCCTTTGGATTCTAGTAACTTATTGGTGTCACTTCCTTACCCCAGTTCAACTTTAGTGCCACTAATGTCCTCTATGTTGATACTGTAAGGTACACATACATACCCAGAGATATTGTAGGTTTGGTTTCAGACCACTGCAGTAAAGCAATATTGTCATAAGGCAAGTAACACACTTTTTATTTTATCTCCCAGTGCCTTTAAAAGTTGTGTTTAAACTACACTGTAGTCTATTAAGTGTGCAATAGCATTTTGACAAAAAATGTATGTACCTTAATTTTAAAATACTTTATCACTAAAAAATGCTAATGATCATCTAAGCCGTTAGTGAGTCTTAATCTTTTTGCAGGTGGAGGATCTTGCCTTGATGTTGATGGCTGCTGACTGATCAGGGTGGTGATTGCTGAAGGGTGAGGTGGCTGTGGAAATTTCTTAAAATAAGACAACAATGAAATTTATCCCATCAGTTGACTCCCTTTCACAAAAGATTTCTCTGTAGTATGCAACGCTTTTTGATAGTATTTTACTTGTAGTAGAACTTCTTTGAAATTGAGGTCCATCGTCTGAAATCCTGCCCGGCTTTATCAATTAGCTGTATGTAATATCCTAATCCCATTGTTGTCACTTCAACAATGTTCGCAGCATCTTTACCAGGAGTAGATTCCGTCTCAGGAAACCACTTTCCATGCTCATCCCTGAGAATCAGCTCCTCATGTGTTCAAGTTTCATCATGAGACTCAGCAATTCAGTCACATCTTCAGGTTACACTTCTAATTCAAATTCTCTTGCTATTTCTACCACATCTGCAGTCATTTCTGCTGAAGTCTTCAACTTCTCGAAGTTATCCATGAGGGTTGGAATCAACTTCTTTCAAACTCCTGGTAATACTGATATTTTTACTTCCTTCCATGAATCATGAATGTTCTTAATGGCATCTAAAATGATGAATCCGTTCCAGAAGATTTCCAATTTACTTTGCCCAGATCCATCAGAAGAATCACTATCTATGGCAACTATAACCTTACAAAATGTATTTCTTAAATAATAAGACTTGAAAGTCAAAATCAGTTCTTGATCCATGGGCTGCAGAATGGATGTGTTACAAGGCATGAAAACATTAATCTCCTCGTACATCTCCATCAGAGCTCTTAGGTGAGACTGGGTGCATTGTCAATGAGCAGCGATGTTTTGAAAAAATGTCTTTTTTTCTGAGCAATAGGTTTCAATGCAAGGCTTAAAATATTCAAAAAACCATATTATAAATAGATGTGTTGTCATCTAGGCTCTGTTGTTTCATTTATAGAGCACAGGCAGCACAGATTTACCATACATTTTAAAGATCCTAGGATTTTCGGGATGATAAATGAGCATTGGTTTCAACTTAAAGTTACCAGCTATATTAGCCCCCATCAAGAGAGTCAGCCTGTCATTTGAAGCTTTGTAGCCAGTCATTTACTTCTCTCTAGCTATGAAAGTCCAAGATGACAATAGAATATATAAGGCTGTTTTGCCTACATGAAAAACCTATCATTTAGTGTAGCCACTTTCATCAATTATCTTAGCTAGATACGCTGGATAACTTCCTGCAGCTTCTCCAGCAGTGCTTGTGGCTTCACCTTACGCTTTTACATTATAGAGGCAGCTTCTTTTATATTAAACCTCATGAACTAACCTCTGCTAGATTTAAACTTTTCTCCTGCTGCTTCCTCAACTCTCGGCCTCCATAGATGTGAAGAGAGTTCAAGTTTTGTGTGAGACTTTGGCTTAGGGGAATGTTGTGCCTGGTTTGATCTTCTATGCACACCCCCAAAACTTTGTCCGTATCAGCAATGAGGCTGCTTTGCTTTCTCATCATTCATGTGCTCATCAGAGTAGCACTTTTCATATTCTTCAAGAACTTTCCCTTTGCATTCAGAACTTGGCTAACTGGCACAAGAAACATAACCTTCAGCCTATCTTGACTTTAAATGTGCCTTCTTCACTAAGCCTACTTATTTTCTTATTAAAGTGAGATATGTTTGACTCTTCCTTTCATATGAACACTTAGAGGCCTTTGCAGTGTTATTAATTGGCTTAATTTCAATATTATAGTGTTTCAGGGAATAGGGAGACCCGAGGAGAAGGGAAATGGGAACAGCTGGTTGGTAGAGCAGTCAGAACATACACAACATTTACTGATTAAGTTTACCATCTTATACGGGGGCAATTTGTGGCACTCCAAAGCAATTACAATAGCACCATCAAAGGTGACCGACCACAGATCACCGTAACAGATACAATAATAATGAAAAAAATTTGAAAGTTTACAAGAATTACCAAAACGTGACACAGAAACACAAAGCGAGCGCATCCTGCTGGAAAATTAGCAATGATAGATTTGTTCAACTCCGGCTTGCCACCAAACTTCAATGTGTAAATACCAAGATATCTGTGAAGTGCAACAAAGTGAAACTCAACAAAAGAAAGTATTCCTGTATTACATTTCTCTATATTGTAGACCTAATGGTGAAATTATAAACATGTTGTTTTATACAACTGCTTTATAAACAAGTTAAGAGAATGAAGGAAAAGAAATACGCACTTATACTGCTTTTCATTGTTACATTTATCGGTGCCGTGTGTGTGTGTGTGTGTGTGTGTGTGTGTATGCATGTGTGAGCACATATGTGAATTTATGTTACTACCCGGAGTCACTTGCTTTCAGATTGCAGGACTTCCTTTAGGATTTCTTGTAAGGCAGGTCATATTGTTACATATTCCCTAAGTTTTGTTTATCTGAGAATGTCTTTATTTCACAGTGATTTTAGAAACTTACTCTCATTTTCATGTAAGAATCTTGATTAAAAAGACTTTGTACGTGATGAGTTCCTTATCTTTTTCTGCTTTAAATATTTTTCTTTAAAAAAAGTTTGGGTGTGAAATCATTACATTTCTCTTACTTGGAGTTTGTTGAGCTTCTTGAATGTGTAGATTTATGTTGTACATCAAATTTCAGAAAACGTTAGCTATTTTTTTGAATATTTTTTCTGCTTCTTTTTCTCTTGCCTTCCTTTCAGGTAATCTCATTAAATGTTTGGTTATCTGCTTAAGGGTTTGCCACATTTTTCTGAGGCTTTAGTTCTTTTCTTTCATTCTTTTTATTCTCTGTTCTTTGGATTTTATAGTCTTTATTTATCTATTTTCAAGTTTATTGATTTTTGCTTCTGCCAGCTAAACACTACTCTTGAGCTGCTGTAGTGATTTTTTTTAATTTCAGTTATATTTTTCTATTTCTAAATTTCTGTTTTGTTATTTTTTATATTTTTTGTCATTGTATTATCTTCTGTTTGATGAGACATTATCATCATACTTTTTGTTCACTTTGAGAATAATTTCCTTTAATTTTTAAATTATACTTATAATGACTGCTTTGAAATCTTACAGTAAGTCTGTCACTTGGCTCTTTCATGAGAAGTTTCTGTTTGCTGCTACTTCTTCCTGTATGAGTAACATTTTTCTATTTTAAAAATATTTCATATTTTTTGGTGAAAACTGGGAATGTTAGGTAATTCACCGTAGCGACTTTGGATGCTTATACCACATCTTCTAGGACTTGCTATTGATGGCTTCTGCCATCAATATGTGTATTTGTTTAGCAACTTGGTGGGATTATTTTAGTGATGTCTACCTCTGTCATTTTATGGATAATCTGATGTCCCTTCTGCAAGAGCATACACAGCCATGGACATGAACGCAGCTGCCCTAGGATGGCAGTGTATGGATGTGGGCTCTTTCTGAACATCACTTTCCTTTGTCCTTCTGTCAAGTTGTCTGCCTCTATTGGTTTTGAGTCCAGGTTTACTAATGATCAAGTGGTTAATCTTTTTTTTTTTTTTTTGACAATTCCCTGGAACATAATTTTCTCTACAGCCCGAGTCAATTAAATATTGTCTCTTTTTAGGGATAGTTTTTGAGACCAGTCTTTGAGGTTTATTCTAAAAGGACAGGAGGGAAAACACGAGGGCTCTTCTTAGCTGTGTTATTCTCTGGTTCTCCCTAGTAAATTAACAGGCTTATAGTTTAGCTCATTGCTCTCCTGGAGAGAACAGCCTCCTCTTCATTGCTTGATAACAAAATCGCATTTGGTTTTAAGAGAACACTTAGGCATGAATTTCTCCATATTCTTTTCTAAATAATGTTAGTCCCTTTGTGGAAAGCTTCGGACCTCTGTTCTCATGACCTGCCTCTCCACTTGGGCTAAGTTTCTGAGCCCATGCTCAGGGAGTGAGCCACTTTTCTCTGAGTGGCCACTGCTTTGAGTTGTGTGCTGCACTGTGGTGACAGCCTCTGGTCCTCTTGGCTTAAGTCTCCCAGCAAGAAATGTTTGCTCTGTGACTGAAAAGTGCCAAAGATGATCAGGGCCCCAATATTCTTGGCCTGTCATGCTCTGGGCAGAGCCTTCACACTCTGGGGGAGTCTAGGAGTAGGAGGGAAGCCCCAAGCCTCTCAGTCATGCTTGCTTGAAATTTAGCCTCTACAGCATAGAGCTGGGGGGGATAAGTGATGCTATCAGACTACCCCTCCAAAGAGAAGACCATAGCCCTCAACTTGGAGCCTGCAGGAGAGGGAGCCCCATCTCCTTGGCCACGCCGACTTGTGGTGGAATTTCCATTGTGCTAAGTTGGAAGACGAATCAGGCAAGAGGTGGGCGAATCTCAAGAACCGCAGGAATCTGCTGTTCCTACTTAGATTTGGTAGATTTTATTGACTAAATGTGTTATTTTCACTTGGTGTTGATCTGAGAACAATTTCCAGAGATTTGAAATAGTTAAAAAACATATTTTCCCCTAGTGATAGTTGATTTGATTGGAAGAGGGTTCAAGCAGTTCCTCATGCTGTCATTCTAAGTCTTGTTCTGTAAATAAGCATTTTAAAACTACAAAGAAGAGCAAGAGAGAGAAAATCAATAGTTTGACATTTATTTGCTTGTAGCTACGGTTGATTTAGTTAGTTGTCTTTATCCCCTTGATCTCTAAAATTCTTCAGCAAAAGGCTCTTTTATACCTGAGTACTAAATATAATTAAGAAATTATTGTAATTGATGCTTGGTTTAATAAGCACTTACTAAATGAGAAGCTGTCCTCTTAGACAATGCAAATCCACACATGAGTGTAGGTAAAGAGTGACAGGTACATTCTGTAAACAGTGGGAGTGAATAATTTAGGCAGAATCTGCATGCTTTGTGGGAACCTGAAGCTGGCAGTTCTTTTTAAGAAATATCAGGCTAAGAATTCTAGAAGAGATAAGCAGAGTTATTAAGAACCTTGTAACAGTTGAAGCTGTGCCATGTATTTGCATTTCAATGATGTCAGCCCCTGGCTCACATTCCTATTTCATATTCACCTGCCTACTTTATTTTAATATTCTCATATTTTAGTCAAAATCCACTGTGGTCTTTGATTTGGAGTTTTTCTTTAGAAATATCTTAATATAAAGTACACACAGTATTGTAACAATCATCCTTATATCTCCACCCAGAATAATTTGTTTTAGATCTTTATTTTTAAAAACGAATGTTAGCTTAGATATACTTTAAGATGACTTTGTTTTTGTCTCCACTTCAATTTCCCTCTTCAGAAAAAAGGTCAATATCATAAATTTGATATGTATTCTTTCTCTGTATATATATCTACATACATACATACGCACAAGTAAGCACGTGCATACACACACACGCATGCACACACACATACAGGTTTGCTTCAATGTTACCTGTTTATAACTGTGCTTACCAAATTTCTGTCCACAGTTTAATGTCTTTATTTCTTTCTAAATGAATGAAAATTTAAAGTTAATACTTGGAATTTGGCATGTGTGACAGGGATATGGTAATTCCACTACTGTGGGTGGAGAGAGTAACAGGCAGACATATTTAGAAGGAAGATATTAAGCCTGGGGTTTTGTGTTTGAAGTGCTTCTGAGGCATTCAGCAGGTAATCTATGAACATATGCACATATGTAAATCTAGGAAAAGAGGTCTGTCTAAAAAATCTCAATTTTGGAGACAAAAAATAACTAATTGTGGAAATAATGAGTGTGAATGAAAACACATATGGATGAAAACTTTTCTAAACCTCAGAAATGCTTATACCAAACACCTCTAGCAAATGAAGTATTAATCATAAATCATTTAAAATACTCTATTAGAAAATCAAAATGAACAAGTGAGGTGTATTCTCGGTCCCAGCTAAAGGTCAATATATATCCCACTGAAGAAGGTAACCATGACAGTAAGACAAGAAATGCCAGCAGAAGAGGAAATATTGCACAAAAGAGACAATAACGCTGTCATTATTCATAGATAACACAACATTCTATGAGAAAAACTTCCAGAAAGTGAAAAAGTACTAGTCAATAGGATAATTAGTAATCCCAGCTACTCGAGAGGCTGAGGCAAGAGAATTGCTTGAACCCAGGAGGCAGAGGTGGCAGTGAGCCAAGATCACACAACTGCACTCCAGCCTGGGCTACAGAGCAAGACTCCATCTCAAAAAAAAAAAAAAAAAAGAAAGAAAGAAAAAAAAGAAATATTCAACATCCTAGTTTCCTGTAACTCAAGAGCAATGTGTTTGAAAATTGACAATGTGACAAATGAACCATATTTAAAATAGAACAAAATGTCTAAAGTACCTAGAAATATGCTTAACCATAAATTTTAAAAATCGTAGGGAGCAAACTATGAAATTACACTGAAAGACAGAAAATAGGATTTAAATAAATCTAGAGACATAGCATACCCCTGTTTTGAAACGTGACAGTTCTCCTCAAATCGACTTATTAAGTTAGTACAATTCCAGTAAAAGTCCCAACAGACTTTATTCATGGCTCTTAAAAAATTTTTCAGAAAATTAACAAAGTAAGGAAATGTACACACTTTTATTTAAAACAATTTTATAAAAGTAATGAAGAAGGCAATTATATTTGCTTTTTTAGATAGCAAAATGTACTGAAAACAGTTGTAAGTATACCAGTGTGAGTACTGGTGACACTTTACAAATAGAGAACAGAGTAATAGTTCACAGGGTTTGTGGATGGGTCAGGGAAAGGTAGTAGGGGTTGAGGGTGGTAATGGAAAGACAAAATGAAGGATGCTGGTAGTGATGGAAATGTTCAGTATGTTGAATTTTTTTTTTTTTTTTTTTTTTTTTTGAGACGAAGTCTCGCTCTGTTGCCCAGGCTGGAGTGCAATGATGTGATCTCGGCTCACTGCAGCCTTCGTCCCCTAGATTCAAGTGATTCTTCTGCCTCAGCCTCCCGAGTAGCTGGGTTTACAGGCACGTGCCACCATGCCCGGCTGATTTTTGTATCTTTATTAGAGATGGGGTTTCACCATGTTGACCAGCTTGATCTCGAACTTCTGACCTCAGGTGATCTGCCCACCTCGGCCTCCCAAAGTGCCGGGATTACAGGCGTGAGCCACCACCCCCGGCCTGTTGACTATTTTAATAGAGGAAGAGGATTTATCTGATTGGTGAGTTGAGAAGTAGCTTCTTTTGTTCAAGACCTTCTCAGGCTCCCTCTTTCTCAAAGCCAAGCTATTCTGTGCTCCTTTATTCTGCAGCAAAGGTCTATGTTTCTCTATCTGTCTGTGCCTATGATTGAATACATACGTTTAAGCCTAATGGTTTGAAGATACAAAGACGCACTCTTCTTAAATAGTATATTCAGCAGTAATAACCTAATGTTTTGACCTCAAGATGTCTTTTTTTTGTTTTACTATTTCAATTGGCTCCAAACTCAGAAGGGGAAGATATCATTATTTCTTGCTTTTCAAATCCAATGTATTAGTTTTCTGTTTGAGATCATTGACAAATTGAGCAGAACTTGTCTAGGCGGGATAATCTGTGCTGATGTACAAATTCTTAAAAGGAAATCTATTCTTGCTTGGATCACTGTGTGTGGAAATGCCTTTTCCAACTAGCAGTGCTTTTGGGAAAAACAAGCAACACACGATTAGGAAGCTTAATGACAGGACATTTCTTTGTTTTTGAACTGCTATGTTTTTTGCACTTTCTCATATAATGTGAGTATAGTACACATCTCTTTATTTTCTTTAAAAAAAATGAAAAAAATATGATTTTTTAAATTAGAAAGATTACCCTCCAACGTTATCATTTTAACACAATATTTGTCCCCAAACTCTTCATTCTTTTATCTATTTGGATGTTTTTCTAGATACTTTAAAGGAAAATAATTGGGAATGTAGAAACAATGCAAACAGTCTGAGGATAATGACCCATAGAGAATCTTAATAAACTAGATAGCATCATGAAATATAATTTCCAGCAATAATATAATGATCATGCAAACTATAAAAATAATATCTTGTTCCAAAATAATACTGATAAATTTTGAGTTGAAAAGCATAAATAGAAGAGCAATAAAGTGGATATCATGACATCTTATTGGGAATATGAAAATTATTCTGTTGTTTGAATCATAATTGCATTTTGGTGGTGTGCCAGGAAAAGCCGAGTTTCTGTAAACATGCCTGGGCTAATATGAGTCCAGGCTTCTTTCACTGCATTGAGCACTGGAGCATAAGGACACCAGACAGCCTTGCCCCCACAGGCGAGGAAGGAGGCTTGTTCATCTGTCTGTGACAACACCTCTTTCGTCTATAGACACATGGTCTTGGTAAATTTTCCCCAGGAGAGTTCAACATTAATGCATTTGGGCCACTGTATTTCCACCCGGTCATGTAAATTATTTAAAAAAAAAAACAGGTGGGAATGGGGTGGTCTTGGGTAGCTGATTAGTGTCTCACGCATAATAATTTCACATGTTTGTGGCCGGGCGCAGTGGCTCATGCCTGTAATCCCAGCACTTTGGGAGGCCGAAGTTGGTGTATCACAAGGTCAGGAGTTCAAGACCAGCCTGACCAAGATGGTAAAACCCTGTCTCTACTAAAACACAAAAATTAACCAGGCGTGGTGGCAGGCACCTGTGATCCCAGCTGCTCGGGAGGCTGAGGCAGAAGAATTGCTTGAATCCGGGAGGCAGAGGTTGCAGTGAGCCAAGATTGTGCCACTGCACTCCAGCCTGGGCAACAGAGCGAGACTCTGTTCTCAAATGAATAAATAAATAAATAACAACTAAAAAAAGAATTTTGCATGTTTGCACCTTTGTTAGAGAAGAGAGAACCTGACTCCTGGTGATACAAATGAGACACCCATGAGCTATGAACAGTGTTAGGATTAACCAATGAAGGGAACTGACATGAGATGTGGAAAGTAGAGATGAAGATGAGGCCAGTGTTTTTGGTGGTTGGTTGCAGCCAGGTAAATGGATGATTTGAGATAGACAGCTACCTCCTCCATGTGTGCTTCTTGGCAACCACTGATCCCGGTGCTGTGAGCTGAGGGTATTGGCTGCAATATTCTTGAGTAGGGCTGCCCCAGTAGGCCCTGAGGATACACTTTAATAAGATCATCTCTTAAAAATTGATTAAATGGAATACAGAGTATCTTAATATGATGCCCAAAATGTGAAATATATAATACGACAATCACTCATAATACCAAGAACCAGGAAGATCACAACATGATCAAGAAAAGGCAGCTCAACAAAAATAACACTGAGATGAATTAGATGTTGAGATTATCTGAAAATGATTTTAAAGCCACCATTATAAACATTATTTTATAAGCAATTATGACTTCTCCTGAAACAATTTGAAAAGTAGGAAATCTCAGCAAAGAAATAAAAACTAAAAGGAAGATCCAGATGGAAAGTATAGAACTGAAAAATTCAATCACCAAAACAAAATAAACAAACAAAAAGCTCACTGAATGATTTTAACATAAGGTGGAGAGATGACAGAAGATGGAATCAGTGAACATAAGAACAGATGAATAGAATTTGCCCAATTTAAACAGTAGGAAAAAAGCTGAAAAAAATAACTACAAAGTATCAAGTGCCTGAAGTACTATAATGAAAAAGCTAACCTTTTGTATTCTCAGAGACCCAGGAGAGAAAAAAGAATGAGATTGAAAAACTTCATCCTAAAAAGTAATGGCTATAATTTTCCCAAATTTGAAGACATAAACTAATTGATTCAAGAGGCAAATACACCACAGTGGATATACCCAAAGAATCACATAAAAAGACATCATCATTAAGATGCTGAAAATTAAAGGCAAAAAGAAAATCTTAGAAGCAGTCAGAGAAATAACATATGACCTATATGGGTATGCCAATTCAAATGTCAGTAAACTCATTTGAAATTTGGATGCCAGAACAAAATGGCACATTTTTCAAGTCCTGAAGGACAAGGAGAGTCAATTGTGAATTCTATATCTGGCTAAAGTATACTTGAGGAATAAAATAAAAATAAACATTATCAGATGAAAAAAACTAAGAGAGTTTGTTGCTGGCCAACCTACCTGTAAAGAATGGCTAAAAAATATCATAACAGAATAAATCATGTAACTTCAGAAAGAAAATAATAAAATTAGCATGTATAAAAACAGAAATAAATATACAAGAATGTCTGTGAGTTTTTAAATCATATTTTATGGTTGAAGTAAAAGTTATGTTAACTGATGTGGTCTCAATGACTGTAGATGAAATACTTAAGATAATTACATTTAAACATAGTACAGAGTACAGGGACTTAAATGGAAGTAAGCTTTCTATGCTTCACTCAAAGTCTAAAATGTTCGTACCTGGCTCTGTCTCTCTCTTTCTCTGTGTGTGTGTGTATGGTGTGTATATACATAGATATAGGGTGATAATAATCTCTACAAAAACTCTCCAAAGAGATATACATAAAATCATTATAAATAAATGAAGATTGAATCAATTTAAATGCTCAAATAAACAACATAAAGGCAAGAAAAGAGAAACAAAGAGGCTACCAACAGAAAACAAATAAAATGGCAATCTAAAACCATAACACATCAATAATTACTCTTTGTGTATGTGTATCAGTCTGTTCTCACAGTGCTGTAAAGAGCTACCTGAGACTGAGTAATTTATAAAGAAAAAGAGGTCTAATTGGCCGGTGGCTCCTGCAATCAAGTCAGAAGGCAAAGAGGAAAAAGGCATGTCTTACATGGCCAGAGAAAAAGAAAGAAGCGGGGGTGGTACATACTTTTAAACAGACAGATCTCGTGAGAATTCACTCACTATCATGATAACAGCAAGGGGGAAATCCACCTCCCTGATCTGATCACCTCCCAACAGGCCCCTCCACTAACACTGGATATTACAATTTGATGTGAGATTTGGATGGGTACAAAAATCCAAACCATATCAGTGTGAATGGGATAAATACACCAATTAAAAGACAGAGATTGAGTGCATAAAAAAATGATGCAACAGTATATTGTCTACAAAATAACTCACTTCAAATACAATGACATGGTTATGTTGAGTAAAAGAATAGAGTAAAAGAATAAAAAATGATATGACGTGTATTATTCAGGGTTCTCCAGAGAAACAGAACAAATAACATAGGTATGTATATTGGCTCAAGTGATGATGGAGGCGGACACATTCCAAAATCTGCAGTTGGTGAGCTGAAGACCGAGGAGAGCCAATGGTGTATTCCAGCTCAAGTCTGAAAGCCTGAGACCTAAGAGACCTGATGATAGTTCCAGTCCAAATACCAGCAGGCTTGAGATCCAGTTTGAGTCTGACGAGGGGAAAAAACTCAAGTCCTAGAATAAAGCAGTCAGGCAGGAGGAGTTTCTTCTTACTTGTGGGAGGGTCCAGCTTTTGGTTCTTTTAAAATTTCCAACTGATTGAATAAGGCCCAACTACTTCAGGGAAGACAGTCTGCTTTACTTGATCTACTGATTCAACTGTTAATCTCATTTAGACGCACTCTCACAGAAACATCCAGAATAAACTTGTCCAAATGTATGGTCATCCCACAGCCCAGTTAAATAGATACCTGAAAATAATCATTGCACCATGGATACTTTAAACAAAAAACATAAAAGCGGTTATGTTAATATCAAACAATAGATTTCAGTGTGAAACAAAAAGTACTAGAGACAAAGAGGTACATTACATGAAACATAAAAAGATACATCTATGTGGATCCTGAATGTGTAGGTGCTAAACAACAAAGCCTCAAAATGTAAGAAGCAAATACCGAGGGCTGAAAGGAACAATAAACACATCTACAATGATGGGCGGAGGCTTCTACAAGCCACTCACATCAATTAAGATAAACATTGGACAGTAAAGATGTAGAACTAAACAACACATTCAGCCAAAAGGATCTAATTACATATATAGAACACTCCCCCTAACAGCAGCAGAGCATACAGTTGACCAGCAACACAGGTTTGAACTGTGTGGGTCCACTGATGTGTGGATTAAAAGTTACACTGAGTGTGCTTGCCTCGCCTGCCTCTCTTTCTATTTGCTCCATCTCTTCTGTCTCTGCCACCCCTGAGACAGCGAGACCTACCCCTCCTCCTCCTCAGTCTACCCCATATGAAGATGAGGATAAATACCTTTATGATAATCCACTTCCCCTTAATGAGTAGTAAATAGATTTTCTCTCCCTTATGATTTTTAATAACATTTTTCTCTAGCTTACTTTATTAAAAGAATATAGTATATAATATATATGACATATACAATATTTGTTAATTGACTGTGTTAATCAACAGTAGACTGAGAGTAAAGTTTTTGTGGACTCAAAATTTCACATGAATTTTCTACTGAATGGGGTGTTGATGCCTCTGAACCCTGCATTGTTCAAGGGTCAACTATATATATTTTTCAAGTGCCCATGTAAATACTCACTAAGATAACTCATAGCCTTGGAAATAAATAAAACCACATAAATTTAAAAAATATGAAATCATACATTGTATGGAGCGTGTCCTATGGTTATATCTGAATCAGATTAGAAATCAATAACATAAAAAGGAACAAAACACTAAACACTTAGAAATTGAACAACATATTTGTAAATAATACATGAGCCAAAGAGAAAAAGTCCCAAGGGAGATAAAAATGAAAACATAAAACTAAATAAAATGGAAATATTACATTTCAACATATGTGGGTACAGCTAAAGCAAGGCTGAAAGGAAAATGTATAGTACTACTTGCTTTTATTAGAAAAAAGGACAGGTCACACCAATCAATCATCTAAGTTTCTAGCTCAAGAAACTAGAAAAATAAGCAAAGTAAACCCAATGCAAGTATAAGGGAGAAAATAATAAAAATAATTACATAAATCGGTGCATTTGAAAATATGAAACAGTAAAGTAAATCGATAAAACTAAAAGCTGGTTCTTCAAAAATCAACAAAATTCACAAGCCTCTAGCAAAACTGACAAAGAAAAAAGAAAGAAAACACAATTACTAATATCAGAAGGAAGTATCAGCACAGGCATATATCAAAAAATAAGAGAATACTACCAATTACTCAGGACATAGACATTTGACAACTTTCGTAAAATGGAACAACTCCTCAAAAGGCACAAACTCCACAGCTCACCAAATATGAAAAAGATTTGGACAGCCCCAAAACTATTAAGGAAATTCAACTTGTAATTAAAATACTTCTTCAAAAGAAATCTTCAGACCCAGGTGATTTCTCTGAAGAGTTCTATCAAACATTACATGGTTCAACATTTAAAAATCAATCAGTATAATCCACAAGATCAACAGACACTGAACAAAAGTTAATCATATAAATAAACACAGAAGAACATTTGACAAAATCTATGGTAAAAAATTCTCAACAACTTAGGAACAAATTTACAGAGTTCCTAAAGCACCTTACAGTAGCATCATTCTTAAAAGATTGAAGCTTTTTCACTAAGATTAGAAATAAAAACAATTTTAATTTTCATCACCCTTATTAAACATAGTACTAGAAATTCTAAAAAGCCCATTAAGACAAGAAAGGAGAGAGAAGGAAAAAAAAAAAACTGGGAAAGAAGAAATAAAACTTTTCCTATTTTCAGGTGGCATGATCGATGCAGAAAATTTCGATGAATCTCCAAAAACAATTCTCCTAGAACTAATAAGTGAGTCCAGCAAGGTCACAGGATACGCTATTGACACACAAAAATCAATTACATTTCTTTATATAGAGTGAACATGTGAAAACTGAAATTGAAAACACAATACCATTTAAAATTCCTTCAAAGATAACAAAATATTTAGGCATACACAAAACAAAAGAAGTACAAAATCTGCATTTTAAATACAACAAAATACTAATGAAAGAAATAAAAAAATACCTAAATAAATGGAAAGACATACTATGTTCATAAGCTGGAAGACTAAACATAGTGACAATGTCGATTCTCCTTAAATTGATCTAAGATTTGATGCAATTATATCAAAATTCCAAAATCAGACAAGCTGATTATGAAATTTATATGGAAAAGTACAGATCCTAGAATAGTTAAAACAATCTTGAAAATGAGAAATGCGGTGGGAACGTATCCTCCAAAAGATTTTTACAGATGGCAAATAGCATCTGGAAAGATGATCAATTTTATTAGCTATCAGGAAAATGCAAATTTAAGCCACAATGAGCTATCACCATACACTTATTAGAATGGATAACATTTAAAAAATAGGGCAAACATCAAATGCTGGCAAGGATGCAGAGAAGCTGGACCACTGACACACTGCTGATAAGAATGTAAAACCATACAGCCATTCTGGAAAATGGCTTGTCATTTTCTTATAAAACTAAATATGCACTTATCTGGTAAGCCAGCAATTTCACATTGGAGCATTTATCCCAGAAAAGTAAAGATTCATAGTCACTGAAAAATTTCTACAGAAAGATTCAAAATAGCTTTTGATTCATAACCCTCATAAACTGGAAACATTCCAAATGTCATTCCATAAATGAATGGTTAAACAGACTGTCATGCATGTATACCATGGAACACTACTTGTCATTAAAAAGAAAGGAATTATTGACACATGTAATAATTTGGATAAGCCTCAGAGAAATATAATAAATGAAAAAAGCCATTTCAAAAAGATTATATAGTGAATGATTCAACTCACATTACATTTTTGAAATGACAAAATCTAGAAATGGAGTATAGATTAGTGGTTTCCAGGATCAGGGATGGCTGGGAGGTGGCTGGCTATAAAAGAGCAACACAACAGATCCTTCCATAGATGGCAATGTCTGTACCTGGACTCTGAACGTCAATATCATGGTTGTTACAGTGTAGTATAGTTTTGCAAGATGTTATCATTTCTGTAAACAATGCATAGGATTTCCGAATTTTTTTTTACAACTGCATGCAAATTTGCATTTACCTAAAAATAAAGTTTGATTTTGAAAAGGAAAATTTGAAACAAAACAAACATAACCTCTTTCCTGGGGATTTTGTTCCTGTCAAGCAGCAGGAATTTTATTTATGTATGTGTGTATTTATTTATTTATTTATTTTTTAATTTTTATTATTTTTATTTTTTTTTGCCAGGATCCACTTTCATTGCCAGTGACAAGTACACACTCATCCTTGTATCCTTCAAAGGTTCTTTTGAATAATTGGGTCTGGGCTGGCACAGTTGTGATAGGACCACATTGTTGGTTATGACAGCCACTGAAATGGGACTACTGCAGCATGGACACAAAAGATTGTATTGATGGGCACCATCACATCCACAATGAACATTGATTGAGTATTGGATTAATAAGAACATACATAGCGTGAAATTCAATAAGGACATTAAAGATCATTTTGTCTTTCCCTTTAATATTGCAGAAGATTAAATGGAAGCCTAGATTATCTCATCCAAGATTAAAGCACTAGGTATTGGCAAACTCACAACTAAAAGCAAAGTTCAGGAATCTTAATGTTCCTATCTTTAAACCAGAAAAAAACACATGGATTTCTTTGCTCTCTTTCTTTCCCATCATCAGTGCATTCTTGTTTTGATAAAGAGATCTAAGGATGTGTAAAGCTTCCCTCTCATGACTATATATCTACAATAAGGATCCACTTTGTTGTATTTTCATCTGTAAGTTTTATACATGCTACAAAACTGTAATTTTGAAACACATAGAATAATGTATTGTAAATTGTTTACAGAGATAAATGGAACAAATATTTGTTTGATGATTGAATTATCTTCAGAGTTCATCTATCCTTTGCTTTACTGTCATGTCTTTCGCTATGTTTGTCTTGGCTGCTTTCCTAATTTTTCAATTTAAATACATTTTACTATTTCTTTTCCTTCTATCTCATCACTATGGAATCTTGAAGTCAACTTTGAACCAACCACATGCATTTTCTATGTCATCATCTAGATCACTAAATGAAAGGAACATGAATCGATCTTTCAGTATTTTTAGGATCACTGTGATCCAGACTAGTCTCTGAACCATCTAGGATACACTGTTTTCAGTCTAGAAGTTTCCTTCCATAAGTATATTTTTCAAGGAAACAGTAAGGAATGCTTCCTGGTTGTATAAAGGGAGATGAATTAATGATAGTTTTTGTAAAGACTGCTTGACTGTAAGTTCTGACTCTGATGAACTATAAAAAAATGAAATCATCGGATACTAAAATAGGACAATTAATTTTTTTATATCTGTGATACCTTAACACCTTTATGAACTGTAAATCCTGGCTTTACTTTTTGCTTTAAAAATAATTTAAAAGAAATTCTTGGGTCCATCCTAACTAAAATAGTTACAAATGACAAAAAGATAAATGTATTATTTTGTTTTTTAAAAAAGGTCTGGCAGATGGAGTGAAAAAGGATAGAAGTTCTCATTTTCTCACTTACCTCCTTCCCCTTCACTCCTACTTCACCTCCTACTTCTCATCCATGGATATTCATAGACATTTAGCAGAAAACTAACACGCATTCTAGGCTTTCTTCCTAATTCAAGCAATGCCATCTGTACAATACATACAGAGGTATAGGTATCTTCAAAATGAAATTTATGCTTATTTTCATGAGCCAGGGACACACTGTTTTGTATGATTGCTTAATACAATACAATTTAATTTGTTGAAAACAAGAATGTTACAGATACATGAATTCAAACAGACAAACATTTTTTGCACCCCTTTGCAGTCAACCCCTCTCTCCACTCCCGGCCCCTCTCCACATTGCTCTGTTTTCTATCCCTGTAGTTCTACCTTTTTTTGCAATGTTATATAAACACAATCAATTTGAACTTCATCTATGAAGTTGTGTATCAGTAGTTTGCTCATTTTAATGCTGAGTAGCATTCCTTTGCATGGATATACAACAGCTTATTCACTAATTGAAAGATAGTTTCAGTGTTTGCAGCTTTTGACAAGATGCATAATGCCAAGAGAACTATCATACAGGTTTTTTAGTAAATGTAAGTTTTTGTCTTGGGAAAATATTTAAGAGTAGGACTGCTGGGTCATATGGTAAGTGTGTGTTTAGCTTTATAAAAAAAAATTGCCAAACTGTTTGCAAAGTAGCTGTACCATTTTGCCTTCACATCAGCAATGTATGAGAGTTCCGGTTGCTCTACCTGTTTCTTGTCAACATTTGCAGCACTTGATAGTGTCAATTATTTTTTGCCATTACATAAAGCGTACAATATTTTGTTTTTAAATTTGCATATCCTTAATGCAAATTTAAATGAAAATATTTTTGGGTAATTATTTGACATCCATTTATCTTCTTTCAAAGTGTTCAAAACCTTTGCACATTTTGTAATTGGAATGTTTGTCTCATAGTATTGAATTGGAGTTATTCATATATTCTGGATACAAGACTTGCATATTTGGCAGATATTTTTGCTTAGTCTCTGCCATTTTTTATTCTGTTAACAATGTATTTCAAAGGGAAAAAGATTTAAATTTTGACCATTTAACATTTTTTCTCTTCTAAATAATGTTTTTGATATATGTCAGAGAAATCAAAAATATATTATCTGTTTTCTTTTAGAAGTGTTATTGTTTTAAGTTTTACATTTGTTTGATCTGCTTGCTAGAATTTTATTATTTTTGCATCTATGTTCATCAAGGATATTGGCCTGAAGTTTTCTTTTTTTCTTGCATCTCTGCAAGGTTTTGGCATCAGGATGAATGAGTTAGGAAGGAAGCCCTCCTCCTCAATTTTTTGAATATTTCAGCAGGAGTGGTACCAGTTCTTCATACGTCTGGTAGAATTCAGCTATGAATCCATCTGGTCTTGGCCTTTTCAGTTTGGTAGACTTTTTATTATTAATTCAGTTTTGGAACTCATTATTGGTCTAATCTGGGATTCAATAACTTCCTGGTTCAAGGTTGGGAGGTTATATGTTTCCAGAAATTTATCCGTTTTTCTACATTTTCTAGCTTGTGTGCATAGAGGTATTCATAATAGTCTCTGAGTGTTTTTTGTGTTTCTGTGGGATCAGTGGTAACATCCCCTTTGTAATTTCTGTGTTTATTTTTATCTTCTCTTTTTTTTCCTTTATTAGTCTGGGTAGCAGTCTGTTGATCTTATTAATTCTTTCAAAGAATTAGCTCCTGAATTTATTACTTGTTGTATGGTGTTTTTGCCTTAATTTCCTTCAATTCTACTCTGATTTTGGCTATTTCTTGTCTTCTGCTAGCCTTGGAGTTGGTTTGCTTTTGTTTCTCTAGTTCTCTAATTGTGATATTAACTTGCTAATTTGAGATCTCTGTAACATTTTGATGGGGGCATTTAGTGCTATAAACTTTCCTCTTGACACTGCTTTGGCTGTATCACAAGGATTCTGATATGTTGTATCTTTTTTCTCATTAGTTTCAAGGAATTTCTTGATTTCTGCCTTAATTTCATGGTTTACCAAAGTCATTCAGGAGCATGTTGTTTCATTTCCATATAACTTTATGGTTTTGAGTGGTTCTCTTAGCATTGATTTCTATTTTTATTGTGTTGTGGTCTGAGAGTGTGGTTGGTATGATTGTGATTTTTTTCAGATTTGCTGAGGATTATTTTTTTTATTTTATTTATTTATTTTTTTGAGATGGAGTCTTGCTCTGTCACCCAGGCTGGAGTACAGTGGCACAATCTCAGCTCACTGCAAGTTCCGCCTCCCAGGTTCACGCCATTCTCCTGCCTCAGTCTCCCAAGTAGCTGGGACTACAGGTGCGCGCCACTGCGCCCAGCTAATTTTTTGTATTTTTAGTAGAGACGAGGTTTCACCATGTTAGCCAGGATAGTCTCAATCTCCTGACCACTGAGGATTATTTTATGCCTGATTGTGTGGTTAATTTCAGAGCATGTGCCATATGCAGATGAGAAGAGTATATATTCTGTTGGTTCCTTCAGTCTTTGAAATTGCTGTCCTTTGGATGGGTTTTTTTGCTTTTTTTCGTCATTGATACCCTTGGTGGTTTGATTATGGTATAAGGTGAGTTTGATTGACTGACTTTGATTCTAGTCTTCTCCTAGGTCTTGGAGGGACGATCTCTGATTAGTCTCCATGCCCACATTTCTTTTGTTGGGTGTTCTGGTCCATGGAGTCCCTCAGGCAGGGGTCTCAGTTGGCAGACAAGTCACATCCTTGCTAGGTTGGCCCTAATCGGCTGTCTGTGTGTTTCCTCAGGAAATACAGAGTTGTGCCTGCCTGCAGAGTTCAGGCAGAGGTAAGACTACTTGGTTGGAAGCTGTAGCAGGTGTGGCCCATCTGGCTACGGAGGTGGGGGTGGGTGGAGTTGCCTGCCCTGCCATCCAGGTGTTTCCATGGCAACAGGCAGCTGTGCTCCTTAGGAAATTTAGGCAGAAGAAGGACCCCTGGGCCTAGCAGGCATGGCTCACCTGGCTACCAGCAGTGGAGGTGGGTGAGAATGCCTGCCCTGCCCTCTGGGTATTTACTGGGACAACAGGAAGCTGTGACCTCTAGAGGAGTTCACATATAAGTGGGGCCATTGAGCCCAAAGCTCTAGCAGGTGCTGCCTGCCTGCCCGCCTATCAGTGGTGGGAGTGAGTAGGGTCATGTGCCCTGTTGTCCAGGTGTTTTATGGGACAACAGAAACTTCCATGTGCCCACCAGTTGAGTTTCCATGGAAGCAGAATAACTGGGCTGAGAGCTCTAGTAGGTGTTGACTGCCTGACCATCAGCAGCAGGGGTGGGTGCGGTTGCTGGCTCTGCCATCTAGGTGCTTCCTGGGACAACAGGAGACTGTACCCAGCAGCTGAGTTCAGGCAGAAGTAGGGACCACAGGACCAGAAGCTCTAGTAGGTGTTGCTTGCCTGGATACCAGTGGCAGGAGTGGGTGGAGTGGCTGGCCAAGTTCAGGCCAAAGAGGGACCACTGGACCAGAAGATGGCACCATGCTCCGTCTGGCAAGGAGGGGTAGAGCAATCTTGCTGCTCACAGGCACCACAACTGCAGCCTCTATTGGGGATATGGCTCCTGTGATGGTCTGCTCTGGGCCCTGAGGCTTATAGAGGTCCCCTTGGACTCAAGAGTTGCCTCTGCAAAACAAATGGGTGGCTCTCTGCCTCAGTCTATAAGTCTGGTGGGGAGTGGGTGTGGGGAGGGGGTGGTCAGGGAGATTCTCCCATTTCTAATCTTGCACAGGTGGAGGGCATGAATCCCCTGAGGGCTCTCACGCACTCAGTATTTCCCATGTTAGAGAGGTCCTCCTGGCTCCATGCTGAGCCTAGACAGGCTGATGTCCAGCTTCTCTCCTGTCTGCTCTCTGTGTCCGCCTGCTGTCTTGATGCATCCCAGTGTGGTTTCTCAGATGATTGGCCTGCAGAGTCACTGCTCACTAGCACTTTTGTTTCCTCTCTCTGAGAGTGGTGCACATGAGCTGCCTCTAGTCTGCCATCTTGGCCTTGCCCCCTCCACTTTCTTCTGGATTGCATGCTTTTTTACTGAAAGTCTCCTATAATGCTTATCATTGTTCCGCTTATGTCATGTGTTACATTTCTCCAGCTGTCTTTCATAATTTCTCTTCATCTTTTTTTAACAGTTTAAATATGTTTATATTCCTCCTTTTCCCTTGGATATTTATCTTACTTTACATTCTCTGAGCTCCTTGGGTCTATGTCAATATGGCTAATGTATCTTCAAATATTTCTCATATTTTATTCTCTCTGCTTCACCTGAAAGTCCTGTTACACATAGGTTAAATTATTTGGTGTTATCCCATAGCTCTTGAGTGCTTTGTTCTAGATTTCTTTAAACTTGTATTTTTCTCTATTTCAATTTTGGTAATTTCAATTGACATTATCTTTACATTCACAGATATTTTCCTCAACTGTCTCATGTCCACTGATGACCTTCTCAACAGAATTCTTACTGTTTTTTATTTCTAGAATTTCTGTTTGATTCTTGCTTTTAGTTTCTATCTTTCTGATAATACTCTACAACTGTTCATGTATGTTTTTTACTACAGCCTTTAACATATTACCTATAGATTTATTAAAAATTCCCTGGTTGATAGCTTAAACATCAGATTTATACTTGAATTTAGTTTCGTTGATTGATTTAGTCTGTCGACAGTAGCATTGACAGTGGTTTATTTGTTCATGCTATCCTGTGTGTCCCATAATTTTTGGTTGAAGGCTGGACATTGAGGGTAAAATAGTAGGAAATGAGGTAAATAGTATTTATGTCTGAAAATTGGCATAGCTCTTCTTCTTCTTGGTTTTAATATTGGGAGTAGAGAAGAGATTGGGTCAATTTATCACAACTTAAACTGGGTTACATATTTTGTTCTTATGTTACCATCAAACTATCACTGGATTCACATTCCTCTCAAGCTTAGCATGGGAGCCAATTTATCACCTTCAGGTTTAGACCTTCCTCAAATACCTGATCCTCAAAGGGAATCTCTCCCCACAGTCTCACCCTCTCCTCTGACTGTAGAGTGCCATATTCTCGGTCCAGAATGTGTTAGGCAAGTCTTCTATCTCTGGGTCATAGTGGTGGAGCTTTGTCAGTAGTTCTACCCTTCTGCCAGCAGTAGGCAATCTCTAATTTCCTGAGCCCAGAATGGTTTCCTACCTCTCCCCAGAATTAAAAGGTTTCATTTTTTCCTATTTTCAACCTTCAGCAGCAAATTTTCACCTTTGTTTTGGAGGCAACATGTTTCTCCTGCTCTTTGACCAGTGGCCTAAGGCTTTTGCATTGTAGAGGTGATTGATACAGGTGAGGCTGTCTGCGTTTCCTGCAGTAGCAGATCCTCCCTTTTTTCAGACCTATACCTCCAAGGGAATCTCCCTTTGATTTCCTGCTTGACTCAAATTGGTTTTTATGAGGACCATGGAGAAGAGCCTGCAAGTGAGTATCTGAGACTCTTAAGGTGCTATACTCTCATGTTAATCTGCTGTTGGCCTTTAACAAATCATTGAAAATGTTGGTTGCCATCTTACCTGCTTATATGGCTTGCATGGCAGTCCTGTCTACCTCTGCCTCAAGTCAATGCTCACATATCATCAATCCTTGGAAGTGCTTCTCTTTCCTTAGATCTTAGGCTACTTGATTGCTCTGCCACCTCAGCTCTCTGATTGATTCTAAAAACATTGATTTTGTCAATATCTGGATTTTCCTTGTTGTTAGAGTAGAAGTGTAACATGGTTTCCATTTGTTTTACATCCTAAAATAAGCCCCTATTCTCTCACTATGTTTTAATAGCAAGAAAAATTTTATTTGTCTGCAAATCTGCAAATTTCATTTGCAGGGCAAAATAAAAAATCAGAGCTTAGTCCTCACTCAGAAATTTCAAAGATTTCTTACTTAAAAGTTGTGTATAAGACTTTGCAGTATATTTAGTTCAGCTATGTAATGGCATGCAAAATATTATCAGCCTCAGAAGGAAACATTGTAATCATGTCTAATAATATTTGCCAAAAAAAAGAAAGAAAAAAAATAAAGTAATTTAAAACTTAAATAGAACAACCATACCAGCTTGCAACAATTTGTGAGAAGCCATGTTCACGCTTCAGGCTAGAGTATAAATTTAGAATATTCCTAATGTCTCTTTGCCTGTTCATCAAGTTCAACAAATTAGATCTGTATAACTGACACATTTGTTGAGCATCATAAAAAATGTGCCTCGCAATATTCCTTCATTCCTTCATGTGACAGGAGGGAATGCAAAACAAGTTCAGCAGAGTCAAGATATGTTTACTCAACTGTACTTTCTGCAGCCTACCAAAACTCATAAAGTGAAAATAAAAATGGGAAAAGGAATACTAATTTCCAATATTATTTGCCAAGAATCATATCCCCAAGCTTAAGACTCTAGAAAATATCTGCCAAATACAGAGGCTCCTCAATATGTAGAATTTCCACTAACAAACTCTCACAAATGTGCACTGTACCAACTCTACAGTTTACTGATAGCTGGAAACAACCTTCTTAGCATTGCTCCCAGTGTTCAGAAATTTTGCTTTGTGTGTGCCTTTTGATCTCACAATTCAAAAAGCAATGGGAATGTTAAAAGGAGAAGAGGGACATGATTACATTAACATGAAAATAGATCTACATAGAAATTTAAAAGAGAAAGGAAATAATATTTGATGTACTTATGGCATTAATGATTTGAAAGTAGAAACAATTCAGAGGTCAGAGTGATTCAGATGCCACATGAAAACGATTGTTAATGTGCACTCAGAAGAATTACAAAATACAAGACAAACTGACTAACAAAATGAATGTCAAAAATTTAAATATATTTTCAGATCTTCAGTTAGTCTAGCAACCAGGGATTGTTGGATGTCTTTTGGCCTAATATTAATTGAAGAGTTTGTACCTTTAAAAATGGGCTTTCAGTGAGCCTTTTAGAACTTACTTTTTTTTTTCTTTTTGGTAAGAAAAAGAAAAAACTGTGCTCTTCCACACAGTTAAATTTTGAGCCATAGTGAGTGGGATTGCTGAGAGACAAAAGTGCAGCCTTCTAAAATGTGAGCAGGATGCAGCATATATACACATACCTTACATTACCAGGTAAGCCTCAAACAGCAGTCCTTCCTGAATACAGTGAGACAGAGCAATGTGAGTGGGGGGCCTGAGAACATCCTCCTAAGTATTGAGCTAAATACCACAAAATGGCAGAGGAAATGGGTTCACAATGATAAATTCTGCAGATAAATAACATTTTAACTTCCTGTGACCTGACTTCCTTACCTGTAGAAGTGGATTAAACAGTGGTGAAAAGAAGAGGGGAAGAAATCAAATGGATATAAGCACATGCTGCTATTTAGAGTCAGACCAGCAGAAAAAGCAAGTACTCAATCACCCAACAGAGACCTGGGCTGGAGGGTTAGGACTATGAATCTTGTCAGTCTCATCTCACTCACTGCCAAGCATGGATGGGAATTATGAGGCGGAGTGAGTGCCCTGGGCTGTGCTGACATCACATGGGGAGAAAAATGAATCTAGCACAACGGAAGTCGCCACTGATTCTATTCATTTTGTCTCTCTCCCCACGCCTACCACACATGGTTACCTTAGGGACAACAGCCAATGTCAGAGAAGCAAAGGCAGGCACACAGTGACCTTGTGTAAACAAGTGTAAACATGTACCAGTGTAAACATGCACACATACTAATACACACAAGAAGAAAGAAAGATAAAGTGTAAAAACAATAGTAGAAACCTGGCACGGTGGCTCACGCCTGTAATCCCAGCACTTTGGGAGGCCGAGACAGGAAGATCATGAGGTCAGGAGTCTGAGACCAGCTTGACCAACATGGTGAAACCCCATCTCTACTAAAAACACAAAAATTAGCCAGCCATGGTGGCGGGCACCTGTAATCCCAGCTACTCAAGAGGCTGAGGCAGGAGAATCGCTTGAACCCAGGAGGCGGAGGTTGCAGTGAGCTGAGATCGTGCCACTGTACTGCAGCCTGGGTGACAGAGACTCTCTCCAAAAAAAAAAAAAAAAAGTAGAATATGATTCTGAAGAATCACAATAGGAAACAGAGATTTTGAAATAAGTATCCATTCCCTTTAGGCAATTAAAGTAAACATGAAGTGTGTGAAAAAAATGTGACAAAGATATAAAATCAAAAAAGAAAAATGTGGGCAATTGAAGATAATATGTAAGCTAGGAGAAAGAAATGTAAAATACAACTAAAAGCATTACAGAAATGAGTTGCACTGAAGACTCAGTCAGGGTCGGGGAGACTAGACTTAGGTGAATTGCAGAGGAAGAACTAGAAAATGGGAAAGAACAGAGAGAGAAAATATTGCAGAGAAGTTGATTGATACATGAGTCTGACAAAAAAAAAAAAAGAAAAAGGCCAGTTCCATAATTGTGTTTTCAGAATGAAGAAACAGAAAATATATTTCTTGTTTTAAAAATAAACTATGATTTCCTTAGTTAAAAAAAAAAAATCACTTCAGTCTGGGTTATTTAAAAGTAACAGTAGATCCAGATGATCAACATTAAGTCATATCCCCATGAAGTCACTGAATTGGAAAGATTAAATAAATAAAATAAAAAATCATTTGGTCCTTTTAGTTAAAAGCTCAGTCATCTCTTAAGAAGAAAATATAACTGACCTCATACTTTCCCACAGAACTTCTTAATAACTGAGTGAGGACAGTAATATCTCCACAGTGGGTAGGGAAAGAACATACAAGGAAAGAACATTCTTTGAATTCCTCAGTTCACTGGCCAGATACGTTCTTTTTATTTTCCAGTCTGACTCTTCTGTTTGTGGGAGAAATCAGAAGATGTAGGAGGTGTCAGAACTACTTTTCTGGGCAGGACACAGCATGAATCAGTGAAACAAAAGAAAGCAGAATTGTTTCAAAGCAACCCATGGTAACAACAGCAAAAAGTGTTTGTGGGGTTGGGACAGAGATCATTTACATAGAAACAACACACCCTGTGGACTTTCCACTTATGTGACTTATGCTTTGCCTCAGAGACGGACTCAGCCAAGCACCCGTTTAAGTGACCGTGTCTCCTCTTGAGCTGCTCTGTCCTAGAAAAATAGAACTTGGCCAGTCCTTCCCCAGATGGATCTGCTCATGAATGATGATGAGGAGAAAGTGAAAAGGATGCAGCAGAATTTGTCCATGGATTAAAATTTTAAATTGCAATTTTATTTTATGGAAATTGAAAATAATGAATTGGCTGGGAAAAATAAGGGTCTGTTGAAAAACTGCTGTTTTTCTTTAAAAAATGTATTATCGAGCTTAGGAGTTGGATTGATTGGAGTTGGAGGGAGGACAGAGAAGAGTAAAAGAGACAGAGATAAAGGCTAAGAACAAAGAGACAGAAAGGTCAGTACATTGGACAGCAACAAAGGAGTGGTAAGGGCAGATGTTTGAAGGAGAATGGAGCCAGAGTTGGTAACCAGTTTAATGATCAGTGAAGACAAAAGCTAGTGTCTGCAGAGAAGCATAGTAATGACACTTAAGATAATTAGGCCTGTAGATCCTTTGAAATTGTCAGGGGTTTGGCTTAGGCTCACAGAAGGCTGATTGAGAATTGGACTGAAAGCAAATACTAATGACTTGATTGAAAGTCAATGAATTGAAATGGCATCTCTACACCACCATTGCCTTCCTGGGAAGGAGGCTGCAGCTGGCCTGGTTTCCGATGTTTAGAAAATGAGTCAGGGGCTGGGGTGGTGGCTCACGCCTGTAATGCCAACACTTTGGGAGGCTGAGGTGGGTGAATCACCTGAGGCCAGGAGTTTAAGACCAGCCTGGTCAACATGGTAAAACCTCATCTCTACTAAAAATACAAAAATTAGCTGGGCATGGTGGCAGGCACCCGTAATCCCAGCTACTATGGAGGCTGAGGCAGGAGGATCACTTGAACCTAGGAGGTAGAGATCACAGTGAGCCGAGATTGTGCCACTACACTCCACCCTGGGTGACAGAGTGAGAGTCTGTTTCAAAAAGGAAAAAAAAAAGAAAGAAAGGAAGAAAACGAGCCAGGGACGGGGAACATGAGGTCCAATTACTTCCTAGGTAGACCTGTATTGAATATCCTATTTTCAGCTCTGTGTCTCACTTCTGCTCTCTACCACAACTAGTGTCCTCATGTCCCCATACTTCTCTTTCCAGTATCTTCACAGATCAACCTCCATATTTTGCTCAACTCAGAGAACACTACTGATGGGGCTTTAGACCCAAACAGAATATGGAGGAGTATTCTCTGCTTTAATCCAATGGCTTGTCAGAATAGACTTTCATATCCCAATATTTGAGCATTCCGCAAAGAAAGAGTTGACTCCTCTTCCAATACTTCTAGAATGAATCTTAAAAGTTAATTAATGTTTCAACATATTGACAAACTTTCTGTTTAGTTCTTTAGTGTCTTACTCTTAAATATGTAAAGACAGCTGAAGATAGCCTCATGTATTGGGTTTGGTTTCCCAAGAAACAGATGGAGATCAACATGCAGAGAGTTGATTGAAGAGTTCCCTTGCAATCCACAACTGTAGGAGGAATAGGAGGGAAAAAATTGGGCAGAGAGATCAGTTAGACTCCCATACATGGTATAGGGTACTCTCAGATTGTTGTGGGAAGTCAGGGACCCTGAATGGAGGGACTGGCTGGAGCTGAGGCAGAAGAACATAAATTGTGAAGATTTCATGGATATTTATCAGTTCCCAAAAGTAATAATTTTATAATTTCTTACATCCTTCTTTACTGCAATCTCTGAACATAAATTACGAAGATTTCATGGACATTTATCACTTCCCTGGTAATACTCTTATAATTTCTTATGCCTGTCTTTAATCTCTTAATCCTGTTGTCTTCGTAAGCTGAGAAAGTACGCCACCTCAGGAATACTATTGTACAAATTGATTGTAGAACATGTGTGTTTGAACAATATGAAATCAGTGCACCCTGAAAAAGAACAGAATAACAGTGATTTTCAGGGAACAGGGGAAGATAACCATAAGATCTGACTGCCTGCGGAGTCGGGCAGAATACAGCCATATTTTTCATCTTGCAGAAAGCCTATAAACGGATGTGCGAGTAGGAGAGATATCACTGAATTCTTTTCCCATCAAGGAATAACTCTGGGGAAGGAATGCATTCCTGGGGGGAGTTTTATAGACAGCCACTCTGGAATTGTCTGTCTTATGTGGTCAAGATATAAGGACTGAAATATGCCCTGGTCTCCTGCAGTACCCTCAGGCTTACTAGGGTTGGGAAATCCCAGCCTAGTGAATTCTAGTCAGACCAGTTCTCTGCTGTCAAACCCTGTTTCTTGTTAAGATGTTTATCAAGACAATGCATGCACAGCAGGACGTAGACCCATCAGTAATTCTAATTTTGCCTTTGCCTTGTGATCTTCATTGCCTTTTGAAGCATGTGGTCCTTGTGACCTACTCCCTGTTTGTACACCCCCTCCCCTTTTGAAATCCCTAATAAAAACTTGCTGGTTCTGCGGCTCGGGGTCGTCATCATGGTCCTACCAATATCTAATGTCACCCCTGGAGACCCAGCTATAAAATTTCTCTCTTTGTACTCTTTCTCTATTTCTCAGACCAGCCGACACTTAGGGAAAATAGAAAGGACTTATGCTGAAATATTGGGGGCTGGTTCCCCTGATATCAGATGATCCCACAGAGATCTCTGGGCTGGGAAATCTTTATAGAGTCATCCCAAGTGGAGAAAAGAGGGGCAGACTTTTGACCCCGTATCTATTGCAGGATCTGGTCAGCAACCTGCAATGCAATGGGGCTCTCTGTTTGTTCCCAGGCAGATTGGCAGGTCGAGAAATAATAGACACATACAAGATAGTGAAAGCTGGGTCCAGGGGAGTCACCGCCTTCTGGTCCCATGGTGCTGCCAATGCACTGGATATACCAGCATTTATTATTAAGTTCAGTGAGGGTGGGGGTAGGTTAGTGAAGGATTTAGGGTCATTTGATTATGAGGTGAGATGGTCACATGGGGATGAAGTAATTCTTTAACACAACATCTGTATGCAAAAGTACAGTATACAGAGGTAAGAATTTACAATATAGTGTGTGCATCAGTAATTTCTAACAGAGCCTTAAAACAGGAACACAGTCTTTCCATAACCTATGATTAGCAAGATATTAATCAGCAGTAACAGTTGCAGCAAAAGCTGGTTACAAACAATCCATAGAAACAGGACGTGAAGCTAGACAACTGGTTAGACCAGAAATTCTCAGAAGGGAGTATGCCTTAATGCTGAAGAGGCCTAGAAGAGCCGTGGCAAGATGAGGGCATTTATAGCCCTATCTTATCCACATGGACAGGTGCTCCCCTCCCCCAGTGCATCCGTTTATAGGCTTTCCACAAGGGTTGCATTCCATTCCCAGAGCTATGAACATCTGCTTTTCTGGGATAGGAATCTTGGTGATGTGAAACCTCCCTGACTACATGTCCATTCACAGGCTCTCTGCAGGGGGAAGCACATCATGCGCTGTTGGTTCATTCTGGCATTCCAGCGTGGCATTGTCTTTATACAATCCTGCATGCAATTTTGTATTTACAATAATCAGGAGCATTTTATCTTTTATTCCATAGCAATAGTTTCAGGGGGTCTCCCTACACATATCCAGTGATTGCAGGTCAATTGCCTTGGAGTGGAATTAAAACTTTAAGTGATGTGGGTCCCTTCAGCCATGTCCACAGAAGTCAGAATTCATCTCCTCCCAAAAAGATCCAAGGTCATGTTGGACAAATTGAATCAATCGTCAATACCATACAAGGATGCTCTTCAATTGGTGTAGTTCTTAAGTTATTCATGCCTTCTCACTGGGCTCGTTGGTCCCAGGAATGCCACTATATCACATTCCCATCTCACTGAGGCTTCTAACCCCAGATTTGCCATGATTTTGGTGTGTACTTGTATTATGCATCTTGATTGGTACCTCAGTTTGTCAATTTTGATGGAGACCACAGAGAATTTCTAAGTATCCAATGTCCTGAACATTGTTGGGTTGGTCAGTATTTTCTGAGTGCAAGGGCAGTCATTCAGTGCCATTACCAGAAAATCTTCCTGTGCTGCAGGATAAACTCCATTTACTTTTCTCCTTTTCTTGCTCCCATCCAAAAGTTAATGAAGCAGACCATGGTGTACTTTAAAAAGTTGGAATTATTTGGTACTCCTTGCAAGGGAAACCCACTAAGGGGATTGCTTGTATTCATTTAAGTCTTTAAGAATTACCTTCTAATTTGGAATTTTAAGTCATCCCCACTAGATGATATACTTTGATTCCTTGGCTCCTCAGTAAATAGGTGCTTTATTTCTTTTAGTTATACAAGTTCTCTTTAGAGTATACAGGAGGAAGAACAGATGGCAGAGACTCCAGACATTTGGGGTTGAAGAGCAACATTTTGGGACTCTCTCAGATGAGTTGCAGCAACTAGTAGCAAGAATCCTTGCAGGAAAGCAAGTTAAGAAAGTAAATGTCACATCTGTTTTCATATCTTTTCCCTTAATAGAAGTGCTTTCCTATAATATTTCTCTCAAATATTCATATGAAAAAGCATAGAAATTATGTAACAGGAAACTTGAGAATAGTCTAAATATGCACGACAGCAAATAAAAATGATACTCTGGGTATATATTTACTGGAGTAGAACAATGTTCATACAAGGTTCAGTGAATAAAGGAAGTTTAAAGAAGAGGAATTAATGATTGCTGAATAAAGATTTGCATTGTCTTCTTGGATTCAAAAAAGAGTATTTCTGAGATAGAAAAAAAAAAAAAATAAGCTTTCACCTGTCAGAATCCTGCAGCAGGTATTTCAGAGGGAATGAAACCTCCAAGATTAAAACTCAACATTTTAGAATGACATTTAACCTTCCAAAATGGTATTATGAGTACAAGCTTAAATTCTTATAACTCTTGCAAAGTGAGGCATTTACAACCCTGTTAGAGATTCTAATGAAATTTCGACTACATCTTCATTTCAGGATACAGTGTAGACTCTGGGGCCAGACTGCCTGGCTTCAAAACTGGGCCCCTCCACTAGCTGCTCATGTGCCACTGGGCATTTTCTTAATTTACAAAAGAACAAAAATAACAGTAGCTATTGGCAGCCTGCTTGTATTACATCAGTCTCTCTGAATGCCCCCCGTCCTGACCCCTATCCTGTATTACTCTGCCTGAAAGTATTCTCTGGACACGGGCCCTGCTTGCCCTCTCTCTAGGCAGGCAGAAGTGCAGGAATCAGTGCCTTGAGAACACCGTCAATCAACGAGAGCTGGGGTTTCAACAGGGAGACCCCCTCTCTTAATGGAAGAGCTGTCAGTTGTGTTTCAAACAGTCTTACAGAGGCTCCTCGAAGGATTTGAGCCCCAGTCGTTCACAGCAGTATTATGCTCATTATTGCACTTTTCCCTTCTTTTTCCTGTTTCACTCACAATTCTTCTTCTCATCACTTTTCAAATCACCTTTTTCCATCCAAAGCTCTTCTCCAAAGGGAATCCAATCTAAGGCAATAGCATTTATCTTATGGAGTTGTGGTGAAAACTACATGAAATGATGCATGTTAAGAAATAAGCATCGTGCCTATCAAAAGCGAGTGGCCAGTAAATATTGACTATAATTTATCACCATAAATATTATACAATCAGTATTACACTGGAATATCTAACATAAACAACTATATGAAAGAAGTTGTAAAAATATGCATCCAGGCTGGGCGTGGTGGCTCACACCTGTAATCCCAGCACTTTGGGAGGCCAAGTGGATGGATCACCTGAGGTCGGGAGTTCAAGGCCAGCCTGGCTAACATGGTGAAACCCCACCTCTACTAAAAATACAAAAAATAATAATAATAATAACTGAGTATGGTGGCAGGTATCTGTAATCCCAGCTACTTGGGAGGCTGAGGCACAAGAATCACTTGAACCTGGGAGGTGGAGGTTGCAGTGAACTGAGATTGTGCCACTGCACTCCAGCCTGGGCAACAAAGAGAAACTCCATCTCAAAAAAAAAAAAATGCATCCATTATAACACAATTTTCAATGTATTTACTAACAATTTTAAAATGCAAAATTATTCAAATTCCTATGTGACTATAGATGAGATGAAATATAAACACATTTATCCTTTAAATTATCTTAAGTTTTTAGATACCAATTTTTACAACCACAAAACCAATCCCTATATTTCAAGCTTCATCTCCTTCAGTATACTGATTTTACAGATAAGAGTCCTGAGGAAAAAAAAAGATGAGCTGTAGTTTGGATATTTGACTCCTCCAAATGTCATGTTAAAATGTGATCCCCAGTGTTGGATGTGGGGCCTGATGGGAAGTGTTGGGTCATGGTAGTGGATCCCTCGTGAATGTCTTGGTGCTGTCCTCACAGTGGTGAGTTCTCACTCTATTTGTTCCAATGAGAGCTGATTGTTTAAAAAAGCCTGGCACCTCTAGACCCCTGGCCCCATTATACACTCTTTGCACATGCTAGCTCCCCTTCCCCTTCCACCGTGAATGGAAAGAGCCTGAATTCATCACCAGATGCAGATGCTGGTGCCATGCTGCTTGTACAGCTTGCAGAACCATGAGCCAAATAAACCTCTTTTCTTTACAAATCAGCCAGCCTCAGGTAGTCCTTTGTAGCAACACAAATGAGCTAAGATAGGGTGTTACATAGTTACTTGTCCTAGACCACACTCCTGACTGGGTTTTCCAACTTTCAACTCCTGGTCAGGTGTCCTTGCCACCATGCCACATCCCATACACTTTATTAAAAAGATAACCAAGAAAGATAAAGACATCAAATAACCAGGTCATGCTGATCCTGGTGTGGGTGAAGGGGTAGGGGGCTAAGCTATTGATTGACATTGATTCGTGGACAGTACCTGTTTTAGTCTATTTGGGCTGCTGTAATAGAATACCTGAGGCTGCATAGTTAAAAAGAAGAGAAATTTATTTCTCACCGTTCTGGAGGCTGAGATGTACAGCGTCAAGGTGCTGTGTCCTCTGGAGAAGAGAAATATCATGTCTTCACATGGAAGAGGAGCAGAAGAGAGACAGAGCCCAGTCTTGCATGTCCTTTTTATAGGGACACTAGCCCATTCATGAAGGCTCCACCCTAAACACCTCCCATTAGGCCCCACTTTCCCAAGACTTGCGTTGGGGATTAAATTTCTTTCATGTGAACTTTGGGGTACACATTCAGATCATAGCAGTAGTCAATCATTTGATCAATTGTTTTGGGACTTAGAAATAGCATAATCAGAGTATTTGCAATAAAGAGGCCTGGGGAAGAAGTGGGTGGACAGATTCTTGGGAGGGACACCGAGTGTGAAGACACCCATTTCAGAGGAGGCACCAGATAAGTAGAGGAGGCATCAGATGATGAACGTGATTCTGCTATGAACAGTAGTCATCATCTTTCCTTATCCACGCCAGCACCTGCTCAATGGGTTCTTTGGCAGAAGGATAGAGGTTACACATGGAAATAACTCCCTTCCCAAGGCTGATATAACTGCCATTACCATGGAAATCAGTTCTGAGCTCCGTTGATGGTGCTGGTTCCTTGCAGGTACCACAAGTGAGCAGCAAGTTGGTTATATGGGATTCCACCTGTCCTATGTGGATAATACATGTGTAGTGATATGTCATTGTTGTTTAAACATGCAGTTCCATAATGACAAATCATATTGACCATATTTTCACATGCTTATTTGCCTTCTGTGTATTTTCTTTCTTTGGTGAGGTGTGCCTGTGCAGATCTTTTGCCTATTTTTTACCTGGGATTTTTTTTTTATTCTTAAGAGCCTTTGCATATTTTAGATATATGTCCTTTATCAGATATGTGTTTTGCAAATATTTTTCCCAGTCTGGGTCTGTTTGCCTTTTGACTCCCTTAAAAGTGACTTTCACAGAAAATACCTTTTCTATTTTAAGAAAAATTATCAAATCTAACTTTCATGGATTGGTGGAGTATCTAAAAACTCATCACCAAACCCAAATTCACCTAGATTTTCTCTGCTGTTTTCAAAGTTTAGTAATTTTGCATTTCAGATTTAAGTTCATTATATCTTTTGAATTAATTTTTGTGAAAAGGGTAAAGTCTATGTCTTGGGTTTTATTGTTTGTTCATATAAATATCCAACTGTTTTAGCCTCATTTGTTGAAAAGAGAATCCTTTCTTCATTGAATGGCTTCAGAGCCTTTGCCGTGGATAAGGTGACTAGTCTGTTCCTTTGATCTGTCTGTTCCTTTGCTCATATCATGTTGTCTTGATTCTTGGAGCTTTACAACAACCTTGAAATTGGGTTGTATGCATCTTTAACTTATATTTCTTCTTCAATATTGTGTTAGCTATTGTAGGTTTTTTTGCCTTTATGTATATTTTAGAATTAGTTTGTTGATATGTATAAAATGGTTTATTGAAATTTTCATTGGGATTGTGTTGAATTTATTAAAATGGAGAATAATTGACATCTTAATTTGCCCTTCAGATTAAGAAATGTGAACTATCTTTCCATTTATTTAGACCTTTCTTGATTTCTTTCATCAATTTTATTTTTGTATATAGACCCTATACATATTTTATTAGGCTTATACCTTAAGTATGCCATGATTTTTGGTGCTATTGTAAGTGGTATTTTTAAAAAATAATTCTAATTCCAATTATTTATTGCTGATATATGGAAATGCAGTTGCCTTTAATAAATTAACATTACAGTCCACAACCTTGCTACAGTCACTTATCAATTCCAGAAGTATTTTTGTTGAATCCTTAAGATTGTCACATATAATTGTTATCTGTGAGCAAAAGTAGTTTTATGTTTTCCTTCCCAATCTGTATGCCTTTTACTTTCTCTTCTTGTTTCGCTCCCTTCACTAGGTCTTCCAGTGGCAGGCAGAATAGGAGAAATGGAAGTGGACATCCTGCCAGTTCCCAATATTTGGGGGAAAACAACCAGTTTCTCACCATCAAATATAATGCTAGAAGTAGAATACTTGTAAGTATTCTTTACCAAGATGAGAACATTCCCTGTATTTCTAGTGTGCTGAGTTATTTTTTTATCCTGAATAGGTATTGGATTTTGTCAAATGCTTTTTTTTGCATCTACAGATATAATAATACATCTTTTCCTTTAAGCCTGTTGATATAAAAGATTAAATATACTGACTTTCAAATGATAAAATAGCCCTGCATACCTAGAATAAATTCCTCTTGGTCATGATGAAGAGGTTTTTTTATACATTGCTGGATTTGATTTGCTCATGTTTTGTTGAGAATATTTGTGCCTGTGTTCACTGAAGATATTGATTTGTAGTTTTCTTTTTTGGATGTGCCTTAGTCTGATTTTGGAATCAAGGTAATCCTAGGCTTACAGAATGAACTAGGAAGCATTACCTGTGCTTCTATTTTCTGGAAGAGGTTGTAAAAAATTAAAGTCATTTTCTCCTTAATGTTTGGTAAGATTAACCATTGAAACCATCTGGGCATGGTACTTTTCTTTTTTGGAAGATTACTAATTATTTACCCAATTTCTTTAATAGATACAGGGCTATTCAAATGTTCTGTTTCTCCTTGTGTGACTTTGGTATTTTTTGGTCTTTTTATGGTATTGTTTATATACAAAAACTATCCATTTATAGACATAAAGTTGTTCATAGTGTTATTTTATTCTCCTTTTAATATCCATGGTAGTAGTAGTAATGACCTCTCCTGCATTTCTTGTTCTCTGTCTCTGTCTCTCTCTCTCTCTCTTTTTCTGTGCTAGGCTAATTAGATTTTATCAAGTGCATCTATGTTTTTAAAGAACCATCTTTTGGTTAGTTTGATTTTCTTTATTTTCTTCTTTTTTCATCTTTTTGATTTCTACTTTAATTTTTGTTATTTGCTTCCTTCAGATATAAATTGTACTTCTTTCTCTTATGACTAAGGTAGTAATAAGGTAGCTTAGATGATTGCTTTCAGTTCTCTGTGGATTTGTAACATACGCACTCTAAGCACTCCTTTCTCTAAGTCTCCCAAAGTTTGAGAAGTTGTATTTTCAATTAGACCAAAATACTTTCTGGTTTATCTTCAGACTACTTATTTGGCATGACTCATTTACAAGGATATATTTACGTTTTTTAATATTTGTGGCTTTTCTAGCTATCTTTCTGGTATGTATTTTTAGTTTAATTTCATTTTGGTCTGAGAACATACTTTGTATGATTCTAATTATTTTAAACTTCTTATGATGGGTTTTAGGACCCAGACTATTATTTACCTTGATGAATATTCGACATAAGCTTAAGATGAAAGTGTGCGCTGCTGTCGTTGGATGGAATATTCTACAAACGTCCATTTGACTAAGTTAATTGATAGTGTTGTGCAGGCCAACTGTATCCTCGGTGATTTTCTGCCTGCTTGACCTATCAATCAATTGCAAAAACAGGCATGTTGAAATCTCCAGCTGTGACAGTGCATTTATCTACTTTTGTTTTCAGTCCTATTAGTTTTTGCCTTATGTATTTTGATGCTTTATTGTTAAGTCATAGATGCTTAGATTGTTACATGTTTTTGGAAAACTGACCTTTGTGTCAGTATGTAATACCTCTCTCTATCTCTAATAATTTGTCTTGCTCTGAAGTCTTCTTTGTTTAATATTAATGTATATACTCCAGTTTTCTTTTGGTTAGATTTACTATGGTAAAATTTCCTTTACCTTTTTACTTGCAACCTATCTGAGTTGTTATATTTAAAGTAGGTTTATTTTAAATAACGTAATTTTATTTTTTATTCATGATGACAATTTTTATTGGTTTATTATGAGTATGATTGAATCAGTTTCTATCATTTTTATAGCTAGTCTCTATTCATTACCTTTGTTCTTTGTTTTTTTCTCCTCTTCTTATGCTTTATCTGGCTTTAATTGAACATTTTTATGATTCCATTTGATCTTCTCTCTTGCCATATCAATTATACTTTTTTAAAAAACAGTTGTTACACTAGAAGTGCAATATATATTTTTAACTAATATAAGTCCACCTAAATTATCACTATGCTGCTTCAAATGTAGGTCAAATGTAACAGTTTTCCCAATTACTTCTTATCTAGTACAGCATTGCTGTCCTTTCACTTAGCCCTTGGCAGTAATAACCCCATACGTTGTTGCTACTGTTACCTTAAACAAAAGCATATGTATTAATACATTAATTGTATTACTACATTTGTATTAGTTAATACAACTATACAATTATACATTTAATACATTAATTGTAATAAATTAATGTATTAACTAATATATTATTAATACATACATTAATATGAATAAGAAAAACAAAAGATTTATTCTCATTTGTTATTTAAGCGATGATCTTCCTTCCTTTATATAGATCAGAATTGCTGAACAATATAATTTTTCTTTTCCCTGAAGAACTTCTGTCCGCACTTCTTGAAGGGTTACTCTACTAGTGAGGAATTCCCTGAGTTTCTGTTTGTCTGAGACTGTCCTTATTTCTCCTTCACTTTTGAAGGATAATTTTTCTGGACATAGACATTCCAAGTTGGTGATTTTTTCATCCAGTATTTAAAATATCCACTCTACTCTCCCTTGCTTGCATGGTTTCTGGTGAGGAGTAGACTGTAATACTTACTTTGTTCCTCTACTTGTAAGGGGTTTTATTTCTCTAGCATTGTTTCAAGATTTTCTCAGGTTTCGATTTTTTTTTTTTTTTTGTATTTATTATGCCCAGTGTTTTCTGAATTCTCTACAGCTGTGTTTTGCTGTCTGCCACTAATTTCTGGAAATTATTTCTTCAAATATTTTTTCTGCTTTGTTCTCCCTTTCTGCTGCCATTCCAGGGTGCATGGTTTATGTATTTTCAAGTTGTTGAACAATTCTTGGATCTTTTGGATCTTTCTTTTTTCGTATTTTTTCTCTTTACATTTCAGTTTGGGAATTTTTTACAGACTCTATCTTTAAATTCCTTTCTTGGCTGTTTTCAGTATGCTGATGAGTGCATCAAAAGCATTCTTTATTTCTTTTGATTTATAGCATTTCCTTCTGATTCTTTTATGTATCTTCTGTCTCTCTGCCTACATTATCCGTCTCTTCCTAATATGGCGTCTAATTTTTTTATTAGCATGTTTAACATATTAATCATAGTTTTTAAATTCCCTGTCGGATAATCTAATATCTGTATCACATCTAAGTCTGGTTCTGATGCTTGCTTTGTCTCTCGGACTGTGTTTCTGTTGTCTCTTAGCATGCTTTGTACATTTTTAGGAAAATTTGAACACGATATACTAGGGAATAGAACCTGAGATAAATAGGCCTTTCCTGTGAAGTTTTATGATAATCTGACAAAGAGTTGGGCTGTGTTTAATGTTTGCCGTAGCTGTGGGTGCTAGACCCTTCACATTCCGTTAGGGTTCTTGTCATTGTCTACACTATTAACTTTGAGCTTCCTTGCATACTTCTCAAAGAGAACTTTCATCTTGCAGCTCTTTTTGCTGTAACCCACTGTTACTGCACTGCAGCCCTGTTGGTGAGACAGTAAAAAGTCATAGGGGAGAGAAACTACTGTATAATCTTAGGATTAAATCCCACTCTTTTAGTGGCCTTCTTGGTATGTGGCCTCCTTGGTATGCGACTTTAATAAATATTTTGTTTTGTTTTGTTTTGTTTTTGTGTTTCTCTTCCTCAGACGACACAGGAAAGCTAAAGGGGTCTGAAGTCAGAAAAATATCCTTACCTCAGGTGGATAATACTCGGTTATCCTTCACAGTGGAGAGCAGGCCTTTGCTAGGGAGAAAGTTCTAGGAGTATTTCACAGTGGTGACTCTTCTCCCCCGGCCAGAATCTAGAAGGAGATTTTCTTTGCCTTTCTCTGTTGAGAATTTCTTGTTACAGTTTATGCAGCATTTCTAGGTGTTTTTTAAGAGAGATTTTAAGAATATCTAATCTGTAATTGTGCTAGAAATGGAAGCTTCTCAGTTCTTTCTCTAACACATATGGGTTGAGCATAAGCTCTGTGCCAGTCATTGTGTTAAACTGTGAGAAAAAATTAAAAAATAACTTAGATATATATTTTGCTTTTCGAAAATCTATAGTCTTATTTAAAAAAAAAGGTCTTGCACAAAAACTATAATAGATAGAAAATAAGTGTTTGTTGGATAAGCATCCCTTTGTGGCCATCTCCTAATGTAATCACAGTAGGTCCATTTTCCAATACATACAGCAAGTCGGGATGCTGAGACACCACGTTGCCACCGAGAAAGAGGTTGAATCACAAGGTTACCAAATGAGAAGATAAGAGGAAATCTCAAAACTGTCTCTCCTTAGGAGTTGAGGCTGGGGATTTTAAGGATTTGGGAGTGGGCTGAAGTGTGGAAGTTACTGTTCGGTCAGAGTGCAGGGTGGAGTCATGGGACAGGGAAATGAAGAAACTGCATTCTCATGCTGATTCTATTTTTCTGTGGATGTTTTCAAACTGGTTTGCATCAGCTGTTTCACTGGAATTCAGAATCGGAAAAACATCTTAAGCAATCTTTAAACAAAAGCCTCAGGATTCTAATGTCAGGTATTTTATCTATAGGAGCAATAGGCGTGCAAATCAATTCTTAAAGAGAAGTCTTATGATCTTAACATCAGAAAGCCTACCCAGAGGATCAGTGGGGAGAGAGGTGGTCTGCATTGAGTGCTACCTGACTTTTAGCAGCAAGGAAGTGAGCCAAAGCGCAGCCTGATTAATGCTTAATTAGAGCTGTATTTCTATCCAGAACCCAGCATGCAATTCTTGACAACGCTGTGGGGATGGTTTTACTAACAGGCTCTATATTCTTTAATGGAATTTGCTACTTACTCAGAGTACTCAATTTACTTACATATCCTAGGTCATTTTCACTCAGCTATGTTAGCTCATGTCGACAAAAAGAGTCAAATTCTGTAAAGTATATTAAGAGATTTATTTTGAGCCAAATGTCAGTGACCAGGGCCCATGACACAGCCTTCAGGAGGTCCTGAGAACATGTGCCCAAGGTGGTCAGGGTACAGCTTGGTTTTACACATTTTAGGGAGGCACGAGGCATCAATAAAATACATTTAAGAAATACATTGGTTTGGTCCAGAAAGGCAGGACAACTCAAAGCAGGGGCTTCCAGGCTATAGGTAAATTTTAACATTTTCTGATTGACAATTGGTTGAGTTTATCTGAAGACCTGGGATCAATGGAAAGGAATGTTCAGGTTAAGATAAAGGATTGTGGAAACCAACTTTTATTGTGCAGAGGAAGCTCTCAGCTGACTTCAGAGAGAGAGCAGGTTGTAAAATGTTTCTTGTCAGACCTAAAAGGGTGCCTGGCTCTTAGCTGTTTTATCTCCTGGATCTGGAAAGAAAGGAAAAAAAAAAAAAAACAAGGGGGAAAGGGGGTTATCTATAGGATGTGGATTTTTCCCACAAGAGACTTTGCCAGGCAGTTTCAAGTTATGGCAAGGAAATACATTTTAGGGTTAAATATTTTTTTTTCCTTGTCTTGTAATGTTATTCCAGAGCCAGATTGAAAAGTAAGTCATGATACATAGGGTCAAATAAAACCCATCTGATGAGGATTTATGGTTTGCAGGGCATGACTTCTTAGACCCCTTAGGTAGGAATTTGGGCAAAATAAAAAATCAGAGCTTAGTCTTCACTCAGAAATTTCAAAGATTCTTTCCAGTTCTCAATCTCCTGACAGGTATCCTCCATCTTCCTGCCACTTCCTAGGCTTCATCGGCTTAGCCCCTTTTATGTGTAGATTTAAGGCTTTTGATTAAAATAAACTTTATAAATCATAATTCATTTGGATATCTGAGTTTTCCATTAATTTATGATATACATTTATGATACATATGATAAAATTTTTTTCACACACATATTTGTTTATATTAAGAAATGAGTTTAAAAATAAAATGAAACTTTTGTATAAATTTTATTATCTCCAGTTATAAGAAATGTAGTCTAGTATATGACAGATATATTCCAGAATACTTTTTTCGCAACTACTCATTACATCTCCTCACAATCTGAGCTGATTTTTACACATCAAAGGGTGTTTTGTTTTTACAGTACTAAGTTCAGATATACAGAGAAAATTAAGAACTGAGAGTTTGTCTCTTTTATTCGGAAAATTACTCTACTTTTCAGCCTTCCTCTAATTAGTAGAAAATTATACTCTTTCCATTTTATGCATTTTACTAAATTAAGTGAGCAAAGTGATAAAAAGAAGCCAACTAAAAGCTTTGGTTCCAATTCATCAAATTTAATTTTAATTATGAGCAGTTAATCAAGATAAGGCCCTGGAGGGAAGACTCAAGCAACTGGGATTGCTTAGACAGAAAATAGAAGCCTCGGGAAGGTGTGGGGACAGAGCATGATGATGAGGCCATCACAGCCTCTGCGGGAAGAGTGGACCGGAGCCAGAGCAGCAGAGATTTTAGGTTAGAGTTAGAAATGGTTTATCTGATGTTCTTACTGAATTACAAAATGAATGTATTGGTCAGAAAGTTGCTTTAAGTTTCTTACAAGAACTCTGTAAGGTAAGTGTTTTTACCTCACAAAAGCATGAAAAGCTGAGAAAGTTTCCAAAACTCACAGTTACTCTGTAACTGGGCCAGGATTTTTACCTGGATATTCTCATTCCAAGACCTAAGGTCAGTGAGTCTTAGTAAACTTCCCACCCTCATTCTGCCCAAGGGCCAGTGAATAAACTCGTGGACTTACCCAGTGCACTAGACTATGTTCATTGATGAGAGTCCACCAAAACCATCCCCAGGAACCTTTGCGCAGTTCACATGGTTCTGGAAAGTTGATGGGATTGGGGGCCCATTTTCACCCCCACATTTATAGCCCTTTGGGAAAAGACTGGTGGATGTTCTCATGGGTCATGGAAACCCTCAAGAAAAAAAGTGAAAATCTGCATACTTCATAAAGTTTCTGACCTCTTTATAATGCAGAGTGATCCATTTCTAGAGTAATAGTCAATGGATGAAAACACCGTTTAACACCCAGTATCAGATTTTCAGGGTAAAATAATTGCCAGCTGATGAATAGAAATAAATTAAAAGAAATGGCCTGTAATCCCAGCACTTTGGGAGGCTGAGGTGAGCGGATCACCTGAGGTTGGGAGTTTGAGACCAGCCTGACCAACATGGAGAAACCTCGTCTCTACTAAAAATACAAAAAATTAGCTGGGCATGGTGGTGCATGCCTGTAGTCCCAGATACTCAAGAGGCTGAGGCAGGAGAATCGCTTGAACCTGGGAGGTGGAGGTTGCAGTGAGCTGAGGTCGTGCCACTGCACTGGAGCCCGGGTGACAAAATGAGACCGTCAAAACAACAACAGCAATACAGAAACAAACCTCAAACAAGTCATTTTTTATGTTTATGAGATTTTTCAAAACTGTGGTATCTATCTCATAATTAAATATTTATTGAGTATTGATAGTAAATGCTAAAGAGTAAATTTTAGAGTGATCTGTTTCCCTCAGCAGGTGACCTACCTTCCTAAATTTCACAGTGAAAATAGGATCTGTGTAGCAAATGAGGGTTTGGTTTAGTTTATCATGGTATGTTTAGGCCACAGGAGTAATGAAGTGGAGGTTCTTCTCTCTGTCAGTTTTATAGAGTAGTCATTAATTCCAGGGCAGAATAGGTGAGTGGTCTGAAGATGGAGAGAAAGAAGCACTATTCTTTACTGCAGGTCATGAGGCAATGCCAAGCTGGGGACACAAGCACACGGCAGCTGCCAGGAAATTGCTGCAATGTTAGTAGCATGGCATCATTCACTCAGCAAATATCAGCTATAATCCAACAAATTTCTGCTGAAGCCCTGCCGTCTTCTAGATATTAGGATATAACACCAAAGAAAGCCCGGAAAGTCACTGCCCTCACAGAGCACACATCCTGGTATGGGAAAGGGAAGACAAAACAGATTTAGAAAAGCAATGCAGACAGTGATGGCACCATGAAGAAAATAGAACAAAGTAATGACCTCCGTGCATCAGATTTGGGAAAACTTCTCTAGGGGTGACAGATGAGTGAGTCCTGAGCAGTTCGAAGAAGCCATGGGAGCAATCTGGGGAAAAGAGCCTCCCAGACAGAAGGCATAGCAGTGGCACAGGCCTGTGGTCAGATCCACGCTCAGGACAAACCACAAGTAGCACAAGGTCAAATAGCTCCATAGTGATGAAGCGGAGACTGCGTGCCGGGAGACTTAAGTTGGAGAAGCAGACGGCAGCCACTCTAGACGCAGCTTTGCAAACCAGAGCCCGGAGACTTCATGCAGGAAGTCAGTCTGGCTGCTCTGTTCAGAATAAATTGCAGGTGAGCAAAATTGGAAGCAGGGCAACTTCTTTAATGACTCAGGCCCCATAAGTAACACAGAAAAAGGCACCACTCACCACCTTTTGGGAATCTTTTGTCTTCCTGTGGCGTCTGAAGAGTTATGGACAGGTTCTTCTCAAGTCTAAAACTCTGCTGTCTTTGGTGTTGCATTACCTGATCTCTTTGGCTTTTGGCGGTACCAGAGATGGCAATTAAAACTGGTGAAATCTGCATAAAGTCAGTAGGCTGTACCCATGTCAATTTCCTAGTCTGATGTTGTACTGGAGTTACATGAGATGTTACCATTGGCGAAACCTGGGCAAAAAGTACAGAACATCACATTGTACTATTTTTGAAACATCTGTTATTTATGATTATATCAACATTAAAATGTTTTAAATATCACAGAGGCACTGAAATAAACACTGTATAATGTGTATATTCATTGGCCCGCCTTTAGTAAATCTACCAGTTGATAATGCCTACACGAGGTAACCAAGTTACGTGTTTGCTGCTAGCATACTGGATAGTGTATTCTTGGCCTTGGGGTAGTTTTCGGAATGGGGGCGATGGATAGCAATATTGGTGGTACTAGTATGAGAATCCATGAATCCATGATAATGGAACTGACAGTGGTGGCCAAGGCCCCTGGGCAACCCCAGGGACAAGTTGAACAATTGGGAGACTCTGGGGATGATGGTGTTAATAAGAAAGGTGATTGTGTCTTCAACAGTGGCATCTTTAGAGGTGAGCTAAATCCATGGGGCACAAGAGGCTGTGAAACAGCCTCACAGATTGCAGTGGTCCAGGTGCTGGCTGTAGCAGACAGGAGAGATGCTATTGAAGGAGACAGTTGTTGTAGAATTAAGGGAAAAATACAAACTACAGTCTCATTAAAAATTCATTTCATGTAAAATTAAAAAAAAATTTAAATGTCTTACCCAGAGGTTGGCTAGTTTGTGAAAGCCCAAAATTAACCAAAACCATTTGTTAGAAAGAAGACAAACACTTAAGGTTCAAACTATGATTCTTGGAAAATAAAGCATCTTTTAAAAAGTGCAGATGAAAAGACAATCCGGAGAATGGAAAAAATGTTAAATAATATTCCTGATAAGGGTCTAGTAAAAATAACATATAAAGAGATCTTACTCTTATAATTAAAAATACAAATAATCCAATTAAATATATAGGCAAAGAATTTGAATGAGTATTGCTTCAAAAAAGACATACAAGTGGTCAATAAGTGCATTAAAAGGTGCTCAACATCATCAGTTGTCAGGCAGATGCAGATCAAACCCACATGAGACAGCACTTCACATCCCCTAGGATAGGTATGATTATAACGTTAAAAAGAGACAACGAGTGATAGTGAGGATGCTTTAAAAATGGAATTTAAAAAAATAGATTGGTGGTGGGAATGTGAAATGGCGCAGCCACTTTGGCAGTTCCTCAAAGAGTTAAACATAGAATTTTATATTCTAAACATAGAAATAAAAGTTTAAAATAGAATTACCATATAATCCAGCAATTCTGCTCCTAGATATATGTCCAAGAGTACTGAAATATATGCTGTTACCAAAATGTGTACATGATTGTTTATAGCAATTAGTTATGATCACCAAAAGTGGAAACATTCCAAATGACCATCAGCTGATGAATAAACAAAAAATGTGATAAATCTATATGGAGTATTATTCATCCATAAAATGAATAAAGTACTGTTACATACCAATCCTTGGTTACAATATTGGTGAACCTTAAAAACAATATTCTAAGTGAATGAATAAAGACAAAACAGCCACATACTGTATGATTCCACTTATATGAAATGTACAGAAAAGGCAAATCGATAGAAAGTAGATTAGAGCTTGTTAGAGGATGAGAAGTGAGGTGTCTTTTTAGGTGCTGAACATATTCTGGAATTAGAAAGTGGGATAATTGTATAATGATTATACTACAGCCCTTAAGATGAATACTTTAAGGGGATAGAATTTATGATATATGAATAATATCTCAATAAATTACAATGGTTCATTTGTTTTTACTAAGTGGATGCTAAAGTTAAGAAATATGAAGACACATCGGTAAATAGCTAAGTCAGACATGGGAGAAAAGTGAGACAATTTAACATTGTCTTTTGCTTGCTTGGTTTTTTAAGCCAAGTTGTACTTTTCTAAACAATATAGTACATTGGCTGGACACAGTTGCTCATGCCTGTAATCCCAGCACTTTAGGAAGCCAAGGCAGGCAGATCACAAGGTCAGGAGGTCGAGACCAGCCTGACTAACATGGTGAAACCCCGTCTCTACTAAAAGTACAAAAATTAGGTGGGTGTCGTGGCACACACATGTAGTCCCAACTGCTCAGGAGGCTGAGGCAGGAGAATCGCTTGAACCCAGGTGGCGGAGCTTGCAGTAAGCCGAGATTGCGCCGCTACTCTCCAGCCTGGGTGACAGAGTGAGACTCTGTCTCAAGAAAAAGAAAAAAAGAATATAGTACATTCTTGAATATTTCATGGTTTATCCACTTTGGGGATTTTTTTGAAGTCTTTATTTTTCTTCTCACTATGTCTCGGTTGTATAGTAAAAGAATCATGCCAGAGGACAGACAGCAGACCGTGAACATCAAATCAATTAATTTGGCTTTTAAGTGTTGTCATAAAAAATTCAACAGTAGAAACTCAAGTTGACATATTTTAGAGAAATTTGTGCTTCTCTATTTGTGCAAGCTTTAGTCACTGTGATAGATTATATATAATTACACTGGACATTTGGCATCTTGCCTTGTTAAAACATGAATCCCCCAGGTGCTTTATGAAGGTCCTCCAATACTGTTAGTTCCATTAGGAAGCCATGAACTGAAAACACTGAACTACTGACTGATCCCACACTAAATGTGCTGAGTCACAGTGTTTCGTTTGCGTTTTTCTCCAAGTGTAAGGACTTATGGGCTAAGATGTTGGCTTGTCAACTCTATTAGAGAAGTCCATCCTAAATTACTAATAAAAGATCTATGGAAGTATATTTTTAAAAAACCTTCACAATTGCATTCAAACAAGGAAAACTCAACATCATATGCTACAATCTGGGGATAATTTCTATAGACTCTAGCAAAAGAAAAAAAGGCTTGAGGAATGTCACTGTGGACTGCGCATGTTCCTCCTGGGACCCAAATGATCCTTCCAGTTGGCGTTGTGAGAATACAGACACACCGGGCTAGACTTACCCGGGGAAAGGCGTCACATTCCTGAATTGCAGTATTTTCTGAAGGAATATTTGGATGGGAATACGTGTGTGTGTCTCTCCCACGAATGCTTCCACATTAGTAGATTTTGTTCAGAGGCCATAGAATGTTAAGAAACTGAAGTTAGAGGCTGAAACACAATTTGTACTGGGAATATACTATAAATCAAAACAAAACATTAGCTGAAAAGCAGTAAGATTTCGGATCGAACAGATAAAATTACCTTCTTTTTTAATCAGAATCTCATAGGAAAGGCAGAAAGTGTCTAAGATAGGGAATAGATTTCTAACAACTTGAAAAATATTTTTAAAAATCATCAGTAGCAGCCAGGCATGGTGGCTCATGCCTGTAATCCCAGCACTTTGGGAGGCCAAGATGGGGGGATCACGAGGTCAGGAGTTTGAGACCAGCCTGGCCAACATAGTGAAACCCCATCTCTACCAAAAATATTAGCCAGGCATGGTGGCATGTGCCTGTAGTCCCAGCTACTCAGGAGGCTGAGGCAGGAGAATCACTTGAACCTGGGAGGCGGAGGTTGCAGTAAGCCGAGGTCACGCCACTGTACTCCAGCCTGGGTGACAGATTGAGACTCTGTCTCAAAAAAAAAAAAAAAAAAAGAAAGAAAATCATCAGTGGCATTTTTAAGATTTTTAAAAAATATGCAATGAAATAGAAACAGAAAATAAAACATTACTGAACACATATATTGAGCCTATCAGTTTTATCAGTGAAGCCCAGGAAAAAGTCCAAAATAAAAATTGCCAATATCACAGGAAAATTTTTCAACAAATGATGTTTGGAGAACTAGATATACACATGCAAATAAGAAAAGATAAAAATAGGTTGGGCACGGTGGTTCAGGCTTGTAGCCCCAGCACTGTGGGAGGCTGAGGTGGGGTGATAACCTGAGGTCAGGAGTTCGAGTTAACATGGTGAAACCCTGTCTCTACTAAAAATACAAAAATTAGCCAAGTATAGTGGTACATGCCTGTAATCCCAGCTACTCATGAGGCTGAGGAAGGAGAATGGCTTGAATCCTTGAATCCGGGAGGTGGAGGTTGCAGTGAGCCGAGATCGCACCACTGCACTCCAGCCTGGGTGACAGAGTGAGACTCCGTCTTAGGGGAAAAAAAAAGAAATAGATAAAAATATACCTTTATTTTATACCATGCACAAAAATCAAATCAAAATAAACTGAAGCCCTAAATATAAGAGGTAAAGCTATAAAACTTTTAGAGGAAACATAGGAGATATCTTTGTCTTTAGATTAGGCAAACATTTCTTAGATGACACCAAAAATAACATATAAAAATATGATAAACTTGACTTGATCAAAATTAAAAATATTTTCTCCTGGACAACTTTTAAAATAATTAAAAGATAAGCCACAGACCGGGAGCAAGGTTTTACAAATCACATGTCTGACAAAGGACTCATATCTGCAATATATAAATAACTCTGAAAAATCCAAAATAAGAAAGCAAACAACCCAGTTTTCAAAATTGGGCAAAAGATCTCACCACGAAAGATAAATGGATGGCAAATAAATACATAAAACACTCAATGGCCAGGCGCAGTGGCCCATGCCTGTAATCCCAGCACTTTGGGAGGCCGAGGCGGGTGGATCACAAGGTCAGGAGTTCAAGACCAGCCTGGCCAAGATGGTGAAACCCCATCTATACTAAAAATACAAAAAATTAGCTGGGCGTGGTGGTGGGCACTTGTAATTCCAGCTACTCAGGAGGCTGAGGCAGAGAACTGCTTGAACTCACCAGGCAGAGATTGCAGTGAGCCGAGATCTTACCACTGCACTCCAACCTGGGCGAAAGAGTGACACTCAGTCTGGAAAAAAAAAAAAAAAAAAACATGCTCAACGTCATTTGTCACTAGGGAAATGCAAATTAGTAAATACCTTGGTGACACATCACTACACACTTGTTGGAATAGCTGAAATCCAAAAGAATAACTGATGACACCAAATGCCAGCCAGAATGTGGAGCAACAGGATTGCTCATGGGGCTGCAAGATGATAGTCTCTTTGGAAGACAATGTGACAGTTTCTTATAAAGTTAAATATATAGTTACCATAGAATTTGCCAGCTGATATCCAAGGTATTTACTACAGCAAATCAAAAACTTAAACTGGCAGAAAACTCTGTATTTGAATATGTATAGCAACTTTATTTGTAATAGTCAAAAACTGGGGGGGAAGTCAACAAGATGCTGTTCAACGGAGGAACTGATAAAGTGTGATAACACACATAAAATGGAATATTATTCAATGATATAAAAGAGAACAATGATTGATTCATTCAACAACATGAATGAAACAAACATATTTTGCTAAGTGAAAGAAACCAGCCACAAAAGGCTATATATAGTAAGATTTTATTCATATGATATTTGGGAAAACAGAAAAACTATAGGATGAAAAATATATTGCTTTGGAACTTTGGAAAATAGTGTTTTGACTGGAAACTACATATCTAAAGACAAAAAGAACTGTACATAAACAATATGCTCTAAGTGGTGAATAGTATTTCATATAAGTGCAAAGATCTAGCCAAACAATCCTGAAAAAGAAAGAAGCTGGAGCTCATATTTCCTGATTTCAAAAGTTACGACAAAGCTGCAGTAATCAAAAGAGTGTGGTACTGACATAGAACAGTTGTGTAAAACAAAGGAGTCAAATAAAGAATTCAGAAATAAACCCATACATTTATGCCCAATTGATTTTTGATAAGAGTATTATTTAATGGGGAAAGAATAGTCTTTCTAAGAAATAATGCAGGGACAACTAAATATCTGCATACAAAAGAATGAAATTAGACCCCTGTCTCACACTGTATACAAAAACTAACTCAAAAGGGATCAAGACTTAAATGTAAGAATGAAAACTATAAAACTACGAGAAAGAAACATAAATCTTTGTGACCTTAGGTTAGGAAAGATTTCTTGTTTACAACAAAACACAACGCACTAAAGAAAAAAAAATTGATTTCCTCACAATTTTTAAAAAATTGCTTCAAAAGACACCCTTAAGAAAATAAAAAGACAAGTCACAGACTGGGAGGAAATATCTTATTTTCTGATACTATATCTGATGAAAGACATGTCCAGAATATATACAGAATTCTTACAACTCAATAACAAAAATCAAAAGGGCTAATGAAAAGGGGCAAAAGATTTGAATAGACATGACAGCTAAGAATATGTACAAGTTGCCAAAAGACACATGAGAAGATGTTCAACATCATGAGTCATTCAGGGAAGGCAGATTAAACTGCTATGAAGTACAGCCTGCAACCTCTAGATATAATCAAAAAGACAGATGGGAGCAAGGGTAGCAAGGGCATAGGGAAAATGGAACTGTCATACATGCTATTAGGAATGTGAAATGGAAAACAGTTTGGTAGTTTCTTAAAAGGTTAAGCATAAATTAACTCCACAAACCAGTAAATCCATTCCTAAATATCTACACAAGAAAAATGAAAGTATATGTTCGCATACAGATTTACATATGACTGTTCCTAGCAGAATTATCTATATTAGTCCTAACTTGAAAAAAAAAAAAACAAATGTCTATCAAATGCTGAATGGAGAAAATATATTTGGTATATCTATATGATGAAATATTATTCAATTTAAAAATGCACAAAATACTGGCATATGCTCAAACACAGAAGAAGCTCAAAATCATTATGCTAAGTTAAGGAAGATGGACATAAAAACTTACATATTATATGATTTCATTTATATGTACAGAAAAGGCAAATCTATAGAAACATAAAATGGATGAGTGATTTTCTGGGCCTGGGACAGGATGGGAGGATTGGGGAGCGACTGCTAATGGGTAGAGATGGGGTTTCACCATGTTGGCCAGGCTGGCCTTGAACTCCTGACCTCAGGAGATCCGCCCACCTTGGCCTCCCAAACTGCTGGGATTACAGGCATGAGCCACCACACCCAGCCCTTTTGTCAAATTTTTAATGGAAATGTCTGCCTTTTTAACATTGAGTTGTGAGAGTTCTTCATACACTCCAGGTATGAGCCTTTGTCAGATGTGTGGTATGCAAATATTTTCTCCCACTCTATAGCTTGTCTTTTGATCCTCTTCCCAGGGTCTTTCTCAGAGAGGAACATTTTAATTATGATGAGGTCCAGTGTGTTGAGTTTTTAATAGATCATGCTCTTTTGGTGTCATGTCTACACTTTATCAAGCCCTAGGTCTGGAAGATCTGTGTTGTCTTTTAAAAATTTATAGCTAATTCTTTAAATCTATGATCATTTTTTTTTAAGTCATGAGTTTTATTTTTTTTTTAAGTCATGAATTCATTTTTTTTTAAGTCATGAGGTTTATGTCAGGGCTGCTTTTTTTTATTGCCTATCTATATCCAGTTGCTCCAGCATGATTTGTTGAAAGTACTATCCTTCCTCTTTGCAACTCTATCGGAAACCAATTAGTCAGCTGGGCACGGTGGCTCATACCTGTAATCCCAGCATTGTGGGAGGCCAAGGCAGGTGGATCACCTGAGGTCAGGAGTTTGAGACCAGCCTGGACAACCTGGTGAAACCCCATCTCTACTAAAAATACAAAAATTAGCCAGGTGTGGTGGCAGGCACCTGTAATCCCAGCTACTTGGGAGGCTGAGGCAGGAGAATTGCTTGAACCTGGAAGGCAAAGGTTGCAGTGAGCCGAGATCACACCACTGCACTACAACCTGGGTGACAAGAGCAAAACTCCATCTCAGAAGACCAACTAGTCATATTTGAGTTACTCAATTTCTAGGTTCTTTATAATGTCCTGTTGATCTCTGAGTAGCTCTCTCCACCAATACTATACACTCCTGGTTACTGCAGCGACAAAACGCCTTGAGATTGGTAGACTGATTCCTCACATTTTATTCTTTATTCTTTTTTTTTTTCAGGATCTAATTTCTTTGCATTTTCATGTAACTTTTATTTCCTTTTAATATTTTGTATTTGCCTTTTGATATTCCTGAAATGTCACTATGTAACTTTTAAAATAATCTTGTCTATATCTACAAAATCTATTTTTGAGATTTTGATAGAAATTGTGTTAAATCTGTATACTAATTTGGAGAGAATTGACATCTGTACCATACTGATTCTTCCAGTCCATGAAGGCAAAATGTCTTTCCATTTATTTAAATATTTGATTTGTTTGCCAGCATTTTGAGTTTTTGGTGTTCAGATCCTGCACATCTTTTATTAGATTTGCAACTGTTTTTTTAATGTTGTGTGCCATCACAATTATATATGCCATTGGCATTTTTAATTTCAGTTTCCACATGTTCATTGCTAGTGCATTCATCTCATATACAGACCACGTATCGTATAAAATTGCGGAACTCATTTGCTGTAGGAGACTTTTTTTGTAGATTCCTTGTAATTTTCTATGTAAATCATTATGCTATTTGCAAATAGGCTGTTTTATTTATTATCTGTAAGTAGAAAATGTTATAGGTCATTCACTTATTACCTAATCACTCCCTAAAGGCCCCACCTATTAATATTATTGCACTGGGGTCTGGACATCAACATATAAATTTTTCAGAAACACATTCAGACCATAACACAGTTAAAAAAAGAGAGACATCAATTTAAAAACTCTTGACAATAGAAGATTGAAGAGATATTATTTAACTTTGAAAAGGAAGTAATTCTGTGTCTGCTAATATTTTAATGAGGTTTACCAATTGTCTCATCCCTGGTTCCAGGTCAGAGGTAGGAGCTATTGGTCCAGTTTCAATTGTGTGAAATTGGCCAAGCACTTTCCCTTTCTGGGCCTTAGATTTTTTTATCTGTAAGTTTCTCTAAGATTGTAAGAATGTATTTTTGAGATTATAATTGGAATGTGTAAATTACAAAGAAAACAAAAAGCAAGTTTATGTTACACCAGCAGTGTCTCTTTGGTAAAAAAGAACATTTTGATCAAGCTGTAAATACTATGATTTCTCTACTCCTAAATGTCTTTTATAAGCTTGCATTTTACTGGTAAATTTCTTGTATAGGTTTGCACTGGCAAAGTGCAGGTTAGTGACAAATTCTAGTGTACTTTCCAGGATAATGAAAGCTGTCATTTGTTGATGGAAGCCAAAATAAAAAAGGTTAAGCAGGGATTTTCGAGGTCATTCTAGTCTTTCCTTGTTGAGACTGATTCTAATTTTAATGCATTCTCTGCCCAGCTTTAAATATGGCAAGGGATTAAACAAAGTAATATTGATTGTTGCATCTGTGTCCAGGACTTTCGCACTGAATGTCCTGGAACCGTGAAAACCACCTTGGGTTAGGACAGCTCACCAGGGACCTCCTCTCTTCTGTGTATGATTATTTTATCTTTTGAGATAACTCTTAATTTTTTTTTATGACAGAGTAAATAACAATAGCAGGGACCTGTGACAAAGCCGCATGGGCAGGCAACCAGGGCCTCCCTGACAGTGACATTTTGTTGGACCCAGATGGTTTGCAGCCACTGTGATATGGCCCTGCTTTGTTTTATGAGCATGGAGCTCAGTGCCTCACCCTCCCTGATGCTGCCCACCTGCTTCCTGATCGCAGATATGCTCCCTCACCTCTCCCTACATAGAGCATCTTAATGCTGAGTTTGCTTTGATTAAGTCATGCTTGTGATTGAGCAGACACAGCCTCTGTTCTAATAGGGTGGCCCTTCAACTTTAAAGACTGCTGAGTTGCTACTATTCCTCGGCTGAGATCAAAATGAGTAAACTCAGCCTGTCAGCAAGGAGTTTAGAGTCTGATGGGGAAGAAGCAAGTGTTCAGGGCATGAAAGAGTCAGAAACAAAGGCCAGGACTCTGCCAGAAGGCCCACAGCACACTTGCCCAGTCTCTCTGCCACTGCTGGCTTCCAGGCAAGTGAACTCTGACTGGAGTTTCTTGGATGCTACTTGAATGTGGATTTAGCATCTTTAATTCAGAGCAGCCTCTGCTTACATGCTTAGCTCCACACTCCACCATCCACTTTCCAAATTCTTTTTTTTTTTTTTTTTTTTGAGGCGGAGTCTTGCTCTGTCGCCCAGTCTGGAGTGCAGTGGTGCAATCTCGGCTCACTGTAGCCTCTGCCTCCTGGGTTCCAGTGATTTTCTGGCCTCAGCCTCCCAGGTAGCTGGGATTATAGGCACATGCCACCACGCCTGGGTAATTTTTGTATTTTTAGTAGAAATGGGGTTTCACCATGTTGGCCAGACTGGTCTCAAACTCCTGACCTCAGGTGATCTGCCCTAATGGACCTCATTTATTAGTTTCTGATCACTGGGCACCTCCTGCCGGAGGCAGTCAGGACCATCCTTCACACCCTGGCAGCTGGGAAACAGCCTCCATCCTCCAGCAGCCAGTAAGGACCTTAGTCGTGGGAACCCGACAGGTTTGTTAAATTCTGCACTCCGTCCTGATCCCAATTATCCAATTGTGGCTACTCCAGATGAAGAGATAATGTTTTTACCCCAAAGACAAGGGCACTGGCATTTTACTATGTTACTAGAAAAATAATTGACACTCAAATCAGTTACGCAATTTCTTAGAACTTACATTAAATTCACAACTGATGAAGCTCAGTGCATTTCCTTGAATGTTTTCGTTCATTTTAAATTCTAATATTAAGCTATGGTAGATGATTTTATTAAGAGCTGAATGAGCTTACGTATTTGGAGGATCAAGATCTTTCCTCATCTAAGATCTGGTAGCAAAATAAATAAATGAATAAAGTAAACATGCACAGCATCCATTTGTTAATGCAGGCTGTATGGTCCTTGTAGCAGGAGAGGATGTTATGGGAGGTCTTTTGTTTGACAGGTGAGTCCTATGGATGTGGCAGAGCTATGGTCTAACCAGAAGCAAAATTGTTCCTACAGCATTACATTCTTCCTACATAGTTTTAATCTATGTTGATTCTACAAAGCACGTTTCCTAAAAAAAATTCTACCATATTTTGAATAGTTATTTCTTTGTTTCTCCTACTGCATTGGACTGTGTTATGAGGCTCATTTTCTCTGGGAATACGTGAACCCACCTTATTTCAGCATGTGAAATGCACAAATATAAAGGTTGTTCATTTCTGACAGCCAGTTGGTCAACTAGCACTGGGTACTGGAAGTTCTGTGTACCACCTGCTGCATCCCCACGAGGATTTTGACACTGAAGCAGGTAAATGGGTACCAGCCAATATGTGAGGAGTTTTGCCATGATCATCAGCCACAAGGAATTTAAGTCTGAAATCACTGGGCTAATGTGTCTTCAATAACTTAGAGAAGCCTTTCTTGAGCATTTCTCTGGGATCTATGCATGCAGGGGCATTCGTGATGCAAATGATACATTCCCAAATACATGAGAATCTGTGTGCAAGTTAAGAAACCTCAGTCACAATCACTTCCTTGCAGATGGTTTAAGTTGAGTATAGAAAAAGAATGAAGAGGAAATGAAGGTAGAGAGGCCCGCATTTTGTCTGGGAATGGGGAGCGGCTTCTGTGGAGGGGGTTTTGTGGTGGGAGAACACCCTGGAGTCCAAAGGCGAGGGAAATAGACCCGTCTGACTGGCAGATGGAGCAGAAGTTATGGAAAAGGTTGAGTCTCGCCTGCAGGTGCAGAAGAGGAACCAAGATAGTTGATCCCCTGATGAACTAGAAATAAAAGAGAGACATGGGAAAAATGAGACTGTGTTAGATGCGAACAGAAGCCTCCAGGCTCCCTATTTGAGCTGTGACAGAATTCACTGTAGGGGATTGATAGCAGCTGATTTGCAGAGATGCTGCCTGTGTTGGATACAGAAAAGGACTGATTCCTTTTTATTTATTTTTATTTTTTTAGAGACTGAGTCACTTTCTGTTGCCAGGCTGGAGTGCAGTGGCAAGATCTCGGCTCACTGCAACCTCTGCCTCCCTAGTTCAAGCAATTCTTCTGCCTCAGCCTCCTAAGTAGCTGGGACTATAGGCGCATACCACTACACCCAGCTAATTTTTTGTATTTTAGTAGAGATGGGGTTTCACCATGTTTCCCAGGCTGGTCTTGAACTCCTGAGCTCAGGAGCTCAGGCAATCTGCCCTCCTCAGCCTCCCAAAGTGTTAGGATTACAGGCGTGAGCCACCGTGCCTGGCCTGATTCCTTTTTAAATGGTGAGAAAAGAATTATGATTGAATGATGTGATTGGCAGTCTGCTGATAAAATTGGTTTGCAAGTCTACCATGTTGGCTGTGAAGACAGTAATGCCTCAAATCTTATTTTCAGTCATTTAAATATAAAATGGGCATAGCAGAAGAGTCACGAAGCTTTATTATTTACAGTAATAAAACATTTTTACTATTCTAATTGTGACATGAATCTCTTTTGGATTTGTCCTTTTGGATTAAAACACAAAGCATCCAAATTTCACAAAAGTAACAACGCAATCACCTTGGAGACAGAAGAATGAATTGATAAGATCTCTGATTAAACATGGCAGACTGGGCTTCTGAACCTAAGTCTGCTTTGATCAAGTAAGGAGGGGATTGTGTAATGCCCACAAAGACAAAGAACAGGAGAGGAGACTACCCCAGGAAGGTGTTCGGAAATCAGAAATCAGAGGGCAAAATGTTTACTATCCTACCTGACAGACAGGACTTGCAGAGAGAAGCCCTAAAGAAAGCTGACTCCAGGGACAGGTGCAGTGGCTCATGCCTGTAAGCCGAGTACTTTGGGAGGTCGAGGCGGGTGGATCACGAGGTTAACAGATCGAGACTGTCCTGCCCAACATGGTGAAACCCCATCTCTACTAAAAATACAAAAATTAGCTGGGCATGGTGACACAAGCCTGCAGTCCCAGCTACTCGGGAGGCTGAGGCAGGAGAATTGCTTGAACCCGGGAGGCAGACGTTGCTGTGAGCCGAGATCCTGCCACTGCACTCCAGCCTGGGCGACACAGTGAGACTTCATCTCAAAAAAAAAAAAAAAAAAAAAAAAAAAAAGGTTGACTCCAACCATGGGGCTGGAAATGCCCAGCAAGGAAAGCGACACTTCCCATGCCTTGCACTTAACCAGGGAGATAACCAGAGATCAGCAGGCATTTGAGCAAGAAAGACCAGCCGAAAGGACCAGAGTGGAGAAACCCAGAGGAAACAAACTGCATGAAACAGAATAAAATGACTTTTTTAACTGTAACTAATATTCTCAAAGTCATAAGAACAGATTGAATGTATGAACCAAGAACATGTAGCTATAGAAACATTCAAAAAATACGTATTTTTTTAAAAACCCATAAGTTAAAATAAAATCTAATTGAATAATTGCAAGCTAAAGTTAAGGAAATCTACCAGAAGTCAGGGCTAAAAGAAACAGACGTGGAAAATATGAGAAAAGTAATAATATTAGATAATATTTCTAAGGGGTTCAACTAAACAATATTTCATAATGTTAAAAACAACGAAAAAGGAAAAATAGAAAAGCAAACATTAAAGAAAATTCTCCACAATAAAAGCATATGAGTTTCCAGATTTAAAAGTATCCCTGAGGCTGGGTATGGTGGCTCATATTTGTAATCCCAGCACTTTGGGAGGCCGAGGTGGGAGGATTGCTTGAGCCTAGGAGGTCAAAGCTGCAGCGAGCTGAAATCACGCCACTGCACTGCTGCCTGGGCGAGAGTAAGACTGTGTCTCAAAAAATAAATAAATAAAAAGAATAAATAATAAATAAAAGGACCACTGAAAAAGCAGAACAAAAAGTCTAAAATTATTCCTTACAAAGTGCCCCATGTATAACTTCAGACTATTAGTGATAATGACTAGATCATAAAATCTTCCAAAGAAAAGGAAAAGAAAGGCTCATATAGATAACTCTGTAAGAATCTGAATAACACATGTGCACATGTACAGGTGCACAACGTGCAGGTTCGTTACATATGTATACATGTGCCATGTTGGTGTGCTGCACCCATTAACACGTCATTTACATTAGGTGTATCTCCTAATGCTATCCCTCCCCCCTCCCCCCACAATAGGACCCGGTGTGTGATGATCCCCTTCCTGTGTCCAAGTGATCTCATTGTTCAATTCCCACCTATGAGTGAGTCAGTTATTTTCAATGGGAAAAGCCATGAAGAAGTCACCAGAGGGACTGACAGAGACGGGGAGAGAGACAGAGACAGAGACGCCTGCGAAGCTTGGAAATCAGCTGCCCTGTTCTAGCAATGGCAGTACAGCAAGACCCTTATCCATCAATTAACCTTCTCCAAATGATTAATAATGTTTTACTCCGCTAGGGAGCTGTGTTTTTCTCTGGTTGGAGGGAGGGGAGCAGAAAAAGGAGAGACAGGACAAAGAAGAGAGAAAATGAGGAGTCAGGCCCTGTTTTCCTTTCCCACCGCAGTCTGGCTGTCCTGGAAGAGGACGCATGGCCTTAACTGTGTTGAAGTTCTGACTACTACACTGAACTAAACATTTTCATCATGAATTTTATTGGGTGACATAGAGTAACCAGAATTCTTTTTGTTATCTAAAAATGATGTGAAATATTTTGCAGTTACTCTAGATTCCAAGGAGGAGTAAATAGGAGCAAATTGCAGCGTGGGTTGAAGGAGCAGTGAGGAGTATAAAGTAATTTCCTCCTACCTTCCCCGGATGGAGGCCCACTCATTCCATACAATTCCCCTTCTTACGCCATAGAAATGAGAAGGTTGAGGGTTTAGGGATGCACTGGGGTGAACAGTATCAGAGAGCAAACTCTTCATCTTTAATGTAAGGAAGTCAGCTGATAATACCTACAACAAAAAGATAGGAAATGGTAAAGTAAGAGAAGCAAATAGCAGATGAAACACTCAAGATTATTTCTGGAAACAGGGCAGCAGTGGGGGTGAGAGGAACCTCTTTCTCCTTGTAGACTCATTTGACCCACCTGACCAAACAGTCCTGGCACTGCATGTGTTTCAGCTGAAGAACGTCACATTTAGCACATAGAACGCCTGCAGGAGGAGGGGTGCTGGGGGTGGGTGAAACAATTTCTAGTAGAAATGATTTTTTTTTTTTTTTTTGAGGTGGAGTCTCATTCTGTCACCCAGGCTGGAGTGCAGTAGCGTGATCTCAGCTCACCTCCGCCTCCTAGGTTCAAGCGATTCTCCTGCTTTAGCCTCCCAAGTAACTGGGACTACAGGTGCCTGCCACCATGCCCGGCTAATTATTTGTATTTTTAGTAGAGATGGGTTTTCACTGTGTTAGCCAGGATGGTCTCGATCTCCTGACCTCGTGATCCGCCTGCCTCAGCCTCCCCAAGTGCTGGGATTACAAGCATAAGCCACCACACCCGACCTAGAAATGATATTCTTTTATCAGTCAGTTTTAAGATGTTAACTAAATGTCAAACTCTTTGTTTAGCTCCATCATCGAAATCACCTAAGTTTAAAGAAGAAGGGAAAAGAAAATGTCATAGTATGGGAGGGGCAGGCTCTTGGATTTTGTTTAAACAGTCAGCTTTTTAATTTGTGAATAAGACAAGTTAGATGCAAACATAAATTTACCAATGTAATGTGACATTGGAAAATCGCTTAACACCTGTTAACTAAGTACCATAGACATTAGCTAAACTATTTACCATTTCATTTCATGCTTTGACTTCTAAACTATAAATGAAATTTTATGAAACATTTTGAGTAAACCTCCTCAACTCATCTGCGAAGTTTTGGTATGCCAGGCAGCTTTTCAACATAAATGATTTTAACATTTCCAGGGAAGATTTTATTTTAATTTTTTAAACTACCAGTCTTTCTTCTCTTCAGTCTTATAATGAGGTAGAACAATTTATTCAAAAGTACAGATATGGCTTTGTATAATGCTGATAATTCAGAAAGAAATTACCCAATTCATTCTTTCCAGTGCTGGACAAAGTTTAACAGGAAATAAACAGGGTATCATACATTGTAACAGTGGATTCTAGAACTATATGGCAGAAAATAATACATTACTACCCCAAATGGGCTACGTTCTCCATTTGGGTGAAAATAGAAAATAGCTATTTTATAGGGGGAATTTGAATGCTAAATCTGTTACTTATGACACAAGTTCTCACTCATTCTCTTCTGCTCAAGCACAGCTTAGGCCTTGCAGATGAGGTTACATTACACTCAGAGGCTGCCCACTGTAGATGGTGAAGCCACCGTCACCAAGCCGTGTGTGCACAGCTGACTCTGACCTGCTGAAATCAGCCACTTCTCCCATTACAGTGGATACAAGAGCTTTGCCATGATCTGTTCTGCTGCTATGAACTGTTGCGGGCTCCCCATTATGGGCTGTTTATGACTTAATTCTATGAGTACTTTGGCTCTGAGGTTCTGTTAATGCTTATGGTTCTATTCCTTTTTCATAAGCAAATGTGACCCAGCCCTTTGGAGACATGTAATGGAGCTGAAAAGATGCTGAAGATAGTATTTTCACCACTTTCCCCAATCCATGGAAGTCAAAATAAAGCATTAAACATTGACTAGCTGAAGGATAGATTCTACCCCCACCAAGGTATTGAGGGAATCAACAGCTGCAGCACCAACAACACGGCTACTGTTCAAAGAGCTTTCTCTGCACTGCACCTTGTGTTGGTGTTTTATATACGTTACTTCCTTTAGTGCTCATAACCACCTGTTAGGTCAGCCTCGTCAGCTCCAACAAACAGAAATTAAGAATTGCCAAAGTCACACAATTGAGGGCAGACCTGGATTTTTATTTAAATCTCTATGAAATCATGAGAATGTATGGCTTATACATAGTGCTATGGATCCCCTGGAAATTGCACGTCAAGATAGTCCATTTCAAAGAGCTAACCATTACTTCACCTTCCCATAGGAGGTCTACATTTGCACCAGGACTTCTAGATATAAAGATTACAAGAGTAAAAGGGGGCCAGGCTTGGTGGTTCATGCCTGTAATACCAGCACTCTGGGAGGCCAAGGCAGGCGGATCACCTGAGGATGGGAGTTTGAGACCAGCCTGACCAACAATGGAGAAACCCCGTCTCTACTAAAAATACAAAATTAGCCAGGCATGGTGGCACATGCCTGTAATCCCAGCTACTTGGAAGGCTCAGGCAGGAGGATCACTTGAACCCGGGAGCAGAAGTTGCACTGAGCTGAGATTGCGCCATTGCACTCCAGCCTGGGCAACGAGAGCAAAACTCCTTCTCAAAAAACAAAAACAAAAACAAAAAAAACCACAAAAAACAGTGAAAGGGAAAAGAGAGCTGTAGCTATAGCTCAAAAAAATATATACCTCATACACAGTGGATGTTTCTTGCTATGCCTAGCAGTCAGGGTTCCTCCAGAGAAGAGGAACCTGCAGGGTATATGTATTTATGTACATAAGTATGGTAAAACATTAAGGAACTTATTACATCAACGGACTGATGACCAGAAATGAAACGATGCAGCTGTGGTCCCAGGACAGGCAGAGAGGGAATGCCGTCAGCAATCTGCACCCTGACAGGCACGTGCTACACGTGTTGTTCACAGGCAGTGGTCAGCAAGGAGAATATGGAAGGATGGAAGAGTAATTTCAAATGCAGCTGCTTTTCAGAGTTGCTGGATCAAGGAGCTTAAACTCTCTTTTAAAGACTCCAACTGATTCTGTCAGGCCACTCGGACGATCTCACTTTGGATTAACCTTTGGTCAAGCCATGAGAGATTGTAATGGCACTTGCGGAGTCCCTTCACAGCAGCACTTAGGTTCATGTTTGATTGAATACCTGGGAGAAGATGCCTGCAGGCTACACAATGGGCTGCTTCCTCCAGTTCTCCCAAGGGAATATTCCTTGGAGCCTGCCTTAACCAGAAACATATAGGAAGGCAGTTCTGGGACTGTATTTTAGCTAAGCCAAGATGATACACCAAAAAGCCTGCGCATGATGTGCTTAGAGCTGTGTTTTGCACAGCTCACGTGTGACCTAATGTTAACCTCAGAACATTCCATGAATTAGGAGCTATGTGCTCATTCACTTTACGGGGGAGGAAACTGAGGGTTGGAATGATTACACAACTTGTCCAAACTTCCACCAATTGGAAATGATTAAGCCAGGAATAGGACAGAGCTGTGAACTCTGTTGGACAGGGATTGGCTTCTCAAGACCTGTCTAAGATTGACCATTGGTCTGTCTTCAATATCAGATTCATTTCAAGGCTACACACAATACTTACCTGGTTTCTATTTTCAGACCACCACTTATGAAAAAAGATGTACAGCCTTCATATAAAGAAAATAAAGATTTCTAGGATTTACACAGGGGAAATAATCTAGATATACGTGTTGGGGTTTAAATTACTTTTATCTAACTCTTAGAGGGAACAGGATCAAAGAAAAAATGTTTTCCACCTATTTCCATCCATTACTAGTCATTTTCTGTTTGTTTCAAAAAAAACATTTCTTTTACCTGAGCATGCTTTTGTTTCTAGTAAACACTGTGTGGGAGTAAGGGCTCTGCAGAGAGACGTGCTTTACAGACTGAATTCCAAGGCCTGTTCTCTGCCTGCACTTCATTTTATAGCTCTGTATCTGTACTAATCGTTTTGTTCTGAGTGTGACTCGTAAGTGGAGAGTCAGGCAGCCCACTCATAGTACACACTGTCAGCCTCCTGTCAGAACACTGCTACGTTTTATTTTTTATTAGCCACCAGCTTGACTTTTTCAAGTCCTGATGTATATTTTTTAAAATTCTGTAGATGGTCAAAGCCTGCAGCAACCATTTGGGAGTCCAAGTGTGAGGTTTTTGGTTTTTTTAATGAGGGGTTTAGGGTACAGCATCTTTCACTGAGGCTGTTAGTAACAGAGGTGATGAAAGATCATTTTCACCATGGAGGTTTTACCTGGCAGTTTCCTCAGCTGCTCCTATAGCCTGGGGTTGAACAAATGTCCTCAAGGCAGAAACGTCAGTGGTCTTGTCAGCATCTCCCAGCTATGTGTCCTGGTGACACGCAGCCTCCAGGCTGTGTTTGTGGATCCCGGGTGCTGAAGAAGCCCTGATTCTGGGAAGCAAAGCTCTTTTCTAGGATGTATTCTAACTCCAGTGCTCTGCAATGTGCTGCCTGCAGCTCCATTTATTGGTGACTGTACAGACCCTGCTGTGTGCGATTCAGAACAGTCCCTTGTAACCGCAGGAGAAGAGGCTAAATGGAAAAACGTCTGTATACCCCCCCCCCAAGCTGTCACTTCAACATTGTCCTAAGTGGCTCCTAATGGCTTCTCCCTCCAGCAAATCAGCCACATGGAGCTGAGCCAGGGCTACTGCTTTGTCTGCAGCTGTTTGGGGTAATGCGGAGGTCACCACAGAGAGGGGATGTGAGAGGCAGCCAAACGCCAACATGCACAGGTCAGAGCTGGGAAGCAGAAAGCTGCCCCAATTCTCCAGTCCCCTTGGCACAGAGAAATACTGATGCCCCCCTAGGCATCACCATTGGACCTGAGGACCTGCAGGCAGAGCTACAGCAGGAGACAAGGAATAGAGCTTTGCGGATGGCTTTGTTGACTGGCAGATTTCATCATTTCACAATGCATGTGTACATCAAAGCATTATGTTGTATGCCAAAACGTATACATTTTTAAAATTTGTCAACTATACCTGAATAAAGCTAAAAATAAGGAAATGGAATCCACAGTGCTTGCAAATGGAGTGGCTGTGAAGGGTGTAGTCAAGGAGAAATCAACGTTGACCTCTGGGCTCCTGCAATCTGATCTGTCTTTCCTGAGCCTCCCTCATCTCTTGCAGGGACCGCTCTTCAAAAATTCCAAGCTGGCCAGGAGCGGTGGCTCACGCCTGTAATTTCAGCACTTTGGGAGGCTGAGGTGGGTGGATCATGAGGTCAGGAGTTCAAGACCAGCCTGGCCAAGACGGTGAAACCCGTCTCTACTAAAAATACAAAATTAGCCAGGAGTGGTGGCGGGTGCCTGTAATCCCAGCTTCTCCTACTGGGGAGGCTGAGGCAGCGAATTGCTTGAACATAGAAGGCGGAGGTTGCAGTGAGCTGAGATCGTGCCACTGCTCTCCAACCTGGGTGACAGAGCGAGACTCTGTCTCAAAATAAAATAAAATAAAATAAAAACTCCAAGGTGGTCCTGTCTTCTGTCATTTCTCTCTCTATAATTCAGTTCCCACAGAGAAGCCAGGGTTACTGCTTACAATGTACACCCGATCCTGTCATGGACTTGCTGGAAATTCCGCAATGGCATATCCCCTGCAGCCCCGCCCCCTCTCCCCCTCACGTTTCACACGTGCTCCCTCCACCCAGCCACACGGCTTCCTTGGCTTCACAGGCTGCCCACAGGGCAGCACCAGGCTTGGCTGTGGGAGCCTCCAGCCAAGAGGAGATCCCTGTTGTTGGCAGCCAGGGGACCAAGAAGCAAAGGGTTCTGTGCTTGCTGCCCACCAATATTCATGCCAGGTGACAGGGTGCCCAGGGAGTGTCCAGGAGAAAAGCAGGGAGGAAGTGAAGACAAGGGTGGCCTGAACCTGAAGCAGCATTGTTTGAGGGTGGGGAAGAAATTGGAAAAAAATTACACTCAACCTCGTGTCCACTCCTGGAACAAGGTGGGAAGCGAGGTCAGGCCAGCTTCTGCCTGAGAAGGCTGCAGGGAGGTGGGTCCTCAGAGGAGAGTTGGAACCCGTGAAGTCCAGGAGGTGAAGCCTGGGAGGGGTTGGGAGCATGGGGGCGTTTGTTAATGACAGGAGTTCAGAGGTCATGGTGCAACAATCCGGGAGGCACTGGAGAGCATGTGAAGAGGGAGGGCCTGTCATCTCCAGTTCTGCCTCAGGCAGGAAAGGAAGTTACAGAGATCCCATGAGAGCCAGTTCTCCCCAGAACAAGGACAGCGCCAAAGGTGTCTGCTCCACTCTGAGGGTCGGAGTCCACACGATGCCATGGTGTCTGTGAGCTATACCTGAGGGTTGTGACAATGTGGCTTCAGCAGCGTCCGTGCAGACCACTGGGAGACGTGTCACTCTGAGCACCAGGATTCTTGTCTCCGCTGTTGCAGGGAGCTGTGTTAGGTGATCTTTTTGGTTTGGTGAGCCTCGCAGTTCCTCTGTTTCAATGAGTTAAAATAATAAAACATTAGTCGCCAACTCTCAAAAGAAAGTAGATATTGGTGTAGCAGGAAGTACGCTTTCTGAAATGTGTCAGCTGTGTTTTCATGTCCTGTGAATATTATTTCCCTGAGGCGGGTTCCCACCAATTGAACCATGGGCTTCATTTGGGAAAAGCAGATACCGATGAGAATAACAGAGCCATTTCCCAAGCTTGAGAGGTGGAGAATTTTGAGTGTCTCGCAGGACAGTGACTTAAAAATCAAGCAGGATTGGAAGTAAAAAAGAATTCTGTATGTCCAGACTCTGCCTTCGCATACCCGAAACAAAGCTTTCACATTGGAGCGATATGTGCTGGATGTGCCCTGGGTAGGGGAATGCAGGATTTGATGTGAATGAGGAAGAGGAAAGTGGATGATATTTGACATGGAGCACACAGCAGATACATGTGTCCCTGACACCACTCTCTGGGACAGAACCCTGGATCCAGGAAGTAACAGAAACATCAAGGAAGGCTTGAAGAAATCGGGAGCTTCAGGATCAAGGCCATGTTTCTGCCTGCATGGCCTGGGGAAGCTTGGTGTTTCTCAGTGGGTGCCTTCACCCAATGCCTCCACTTTCTGCCTATCCAGAAGCTGCAGAGTAACGATGGAGGAGCAATGTCCCTAGAGAGACTGACAACTGGACTGGCTCCCTGCACATGGTGTCCCAGGCACCCAGAGGTTTCCAGGTGCCACCTGAGGGTTGTGCTAATTATCAATGTTGTGTAACTGCCTCCAAACTTAATGAGCTAAAAAGACAACTGAATTTCTTTTTCTCATAAATCTGCAATCCGGAAAGAGGTTTACCAAATTCATCCTGTATGTCCAAAATACCATTGAAAATACAATGGTATTTTCATACAAAAACACACTAAATGAATACTCTAAAAAGTTGCTAGAACTTCAAACTTTCTTCATTATGCCCATAGGAAGTGGTGTCTCTGGAGCCACCTAGCAGCAGCCTCATTGCTCAGAAGATGAAGATGCTGACAAAGATCCAGACAGGAAAAAAGGAAGAAGCAGCATCCTGACTGTTCCATTAGCAAAGCCACAGTCCCGGAGAGCAAAGGGAGAGGCACAGCAGGCCGCCGCACCCATGGGATGCATCTGCAGCTCGTGAGCAACGCATGAGAGAGGAATCACACAACAGCATTGCCTTCAGCTTCCTTGTGCTACGGCTCACTCAGCACCAGCTCTGCAGGCTGCCTAAGCCAAAGTCAGTCTCTGCCTTTAGACTTGCTCGCTTCGTTTGGGAATGGAGATACCCTCTGATCCCTTGTCCTACAACCTCGATTAATGTCTTTGCAACAGCCATCTGCCAAACTCAAGAAGACCCTGGAACAACCTAATTGGGAAAGCTTCTCTCTTATCCCTTGGAAAACTATAGAAAAGCAATGTCACACAAATGTGTAATTTCTGATTTCTACAATTTCAGATACCAGAGTTGATCTGTTACCATGACAACGAAGAGCTTTATAAATGTTTTCTAGCCTCTGCTATTTTCTGGAACTTACCTACATGTCAGTATTTGCTTAATAATTTTGAGCTGACACTGGTAACATGATTGTGTCTGGATTGTGTATGTCTTGTGTGTGTTTGCAGGGGGTGGGTATAACATGTCAGTGTTTTTCAATGTGAGCAATTTTTAATAAACTTTTATATTTAATGGGAACAGTAAATGTCCCATTCCCTCTGTCTGGATTCCAGTTAATTCATTGCCTACCCCTGTATTACTATTCCCTCCAAGCTGAGAAATCATCACTAATGTGATTGTTCACTCCAGGCATTATCAGGCCATGGATACTTGTGGGGAGAGGCATTGTCCAAACGACTACCAAACTGAGTTTATCAACACTCGCTGGGTTAATGACAACTTGTGGGAGACAGTACAAGCAGTGCTTTAGGTAACATTTACAGCCTTAAGTATTTATAGTAAGGAGTAGTAAAGCTAAAAATTATGGGCAAAATGACTAAACTAATTAGTAATGAAAAGCAAAGTAAACTCAAAGCAAAAAGAAGGAGGTAAAATTGTGAAAATAAAAAGCTATAATAGAAAATCAACAATCAACTTTCAAAAAAGTAATTGTGTGTTCTGACTTGCCCAGGATAGTCCCAGTTTCCCTGCCGTCTGGTGTCAGATTCCAATTAACTTACCTTGTGGATTATTTGTTATTGAAATACTATTAATAGTTGAATTCTGCTTATCCAGGATGAATTTGGTAAACCTCTCTTTTGTATTTCCGGCTTGTTTCATGGTCTCATTTCACAGTGCGTGCAATTAAACAGAAATCTCATTATATATAATGTGTGTTTAAGTCTGAGAGACGACCTGTGATAAACTGCCTTTTTACAGTCTTTTCCAGAGAGGAAATGGCTAACACTTCCCCTAGAGGAACAGCATGCATGCAGGGTTAGCTCATCAACCGTGTGTGCCGAGACACAAACAGGGACAGATAACTTCTCCTGATGGTGGGGACATGCTTGGCCCTGCCACTTTTGCCACACATTTGGTGTACCAGCTAGTTGGTACACCAGGCTGCTTCCTAGTGAGGACAGTCATTAAACATGAGAAATTAAGGGTCAGGTGTATGTGAAATATGCATGGGAAATGGAAGCTAACCAATTCTTTTCTAGAGTGTAAATAGCCTGAACATGCTTTTTTATGGCATTCTTCTCATCTTATGTAGGGTAAACCTATAATTATTTTTTATATTGTTTGGCAACACTATCTCTTTTTGCAATTAAGTACTTTGTTTTGAAGCAATGAGCTAACAACTCCAAACTTTTACATTCAATTAAAAAATACATATAGAAATTCTATTCCTCAAGAAGATTGATGATGGATAGTTAATTACCTTGCACATAACATTCAGTGGCACAGACCTCCTGCCATGGGGTTCATGGTGAACACATGGACATGAGAAGTGACAACATAGGAATCAGAAGACATAAATAATTTAAAGGTTAAGAGTTATTATAAGAAGACCATACCTGAAAGTGAAAATTGAATACATCTTCAGAAATGTGTTAATACAGCATGCTATGAGGGAAGACTTTTCATTTAGATCAAATAGCTGTTTTCACTTTCATGTTCAAATTTTCATAGCCTCTATAAAAAGTGAAGCTATAGCTGTAAATGTTTTGTCTTTTTTTTTTTTTTTTTTCTGAGATGGAGTTTCGCTCTTGTTGCTCAAGCTGGAGTGCAATGGCACGATATCAGCTCACTGCAACCTCTGCCTCCCGAGTTAAAGCGATCCTCCTGCCTCAGCCTCCTGAGTAGTGGGGATAACAGGTGTGTGCCATGATGCCCGGCTAATTTTTTGCATTTTTAGAAGAAACGGGGTTTCACCATGTTAGCCAGGCTGGTCTTGAACTCCTGACCTCAGGTGATCCACCCACCTCGGCCTCCCAAAGTCCTGGGATAACAGGTGTGAGCCATCATGTCCAACTATGTTTTGTCTTCTGTTAGCAGAAGAACATGGTCAACAATTGAATAATGCCAGATTTCTATCAGTGAATTGGATTCCTCAAATAGATCACATATTTCATTCCAATACTGGTTTTATCGTTTAATCTATGGAATCAAAGTAGGCCTTTGGAAGTTTATTTTGTTAAAGGTGAAACATCTGATATTATGTGAATGTTACCAGGATTTTAGTTAAAAAGTTCAACCATGAATATGCAAGTATTTGTATCTGTGACAATAATAAAATTTTGTTGGTGCCAATGTTCATGAATAAAACAATTTGTTGAGTTAAATCTTTCAGCAGAAATATACTAGACAGTGACTGCAGACATAAAATTCATAACTTGTTCCAAATAAATTGCAGTGTTCTGCCAATTGGAATAAAAATGTAGTTCACAAAATTTACAAATATTTTATATATCCACAGCTCAGAAGCTGAACAACAAAATGTGTGAAGAAGCTGACAATTAAGTTAAAAATAGCATAATGGAATGTGATTTATTTGTCTTCTTCACTCAACACAAACTCATTTTAAATCATTGAACCTTTGAAGTAATAATTTTATGAAGTAATCCAAGTAATCAACAATGATAATTAATTTTTATAAATGAGTCTTTCAAATTTAGTTTTGTATTTTATTCCAAATGAGTGAAAAATCTTAAAACACAAGAACATCTACAAAAAACACTCAAAGAAAATGGTTTGACAATTTTGCAGCATCTAAATTTGGCAAAATACTCCCAAAATTGTATAGAGAGAGTTTGATAAGTTTATCTTGTAAGATATTTGTCAATAAAATATATTCTGAGGGAAGGCACATCATAGTACTGTATCTGTAAAAATACTTGAGCTAAAATATTTACATTTTAATTTAAAAATTGGAACTGCGAATAACTCCTGCCAAACTCTGCTGACGCTTTGATTTCAGCCTGTGAGAACCTGAACAGGGAACCCAACCGTGCCCTGCAGGATTCTGACCCACAGAAACTCAGATGAGACATTTGTGATGTTCTAAGCCGCTGAGTTTGTAGTAATTTGTCATGCAGCAAATTAAGCAATAAAGTAACATGATTTTAAAAACCCTAGAAATAAATAAAGAAAGTGTAAAGACAGAATGGCTCCCAAAGACAAAAATGGCATTTCATAAGGAGAAAGACATACATGGCCAATAAATATATGAAAGATATATTTAAATTTAACCTCTAACAAGCAGTGCAAATGAAGCTATGATGAAATAATATTTTACATCTATTAAATTGCCATTACTTGAGAAAACCATCAATACCAAGATTTGGAGATGATATGAATCAATAATCTTGTATATATTGTGCATAGATAGAAATGTAAATTAATGTAACCACTTTGGTAAATAATGTAGCATTATATGGTAACGTGGAATATTTGCATATCTTATTATCACTAGGAAATTCTCTTCCCGGGAACATTCCCAAGAATGTTGCAAGTGTGCATTAGGAATGATGTATAAGTTCAAAACAGCACTGTTTCTGTTAGAAATATCTTGGAAACAACCAAAATGCCTGTTAGTGGAAGAATGGATAAATTAACTGTGGCACAGTCCCACATGAAATATTACGCAGTAGTCAACACGGCAGCCACACAGAGCCGTACGGGTCAGTCTTAGCAATATATGGTAATAAAATGGAGCACATTTCCCAAGGCTAAATATAGCAGGATGTCATTTTGATAAAGTTTAAACAAATTAATTGTCATAAGAACCTTTAAAAAGGTTTTTAGAAATGCTAAAATAGTATTTTGCGAAAGCATCAGAATGATAAACATAAATTTTAGGAGAGTGCTTACCTCAGTGGCGAACAGCAGGAGTTTGGGTATGGAAGGAACACAGGGGAAGACATAAGTGGCAATTGGATGTAAAATTAATGTGGCCTCTGGGAAATTTCTAGTAAATAGGATATTCAATTTAGCTTTCATTTTTTTCTATCTAATTTGCTTATAGTTCATATATAGCAATACAAAAACATTCAAGGAAATAAAAAATCAGTTATCCCACTATGAATCAAAATACTTAATTTTCTTAATTTTTCCATGTTTTTTTCATTATGTCCATCCTATGTCAATAGATATTTTTTAACAGTTTAATTATGTCAGTAATTTATTGCACATTTTCTCTCTCTTTATAATGGGCTTTTGGATATAAACTGAGCGCCATAACCTCTGATGATTTATAGTCACAGATGCTCTAGAGGATTAATGCAGTATCATGCTGTGCGCCAAATTTCTTGGAAGAAATCCACGAGGAAATCACTGAGCATTATAAGGGGATCAATCATGTGGCTGAGTCTAGCTTTTAGCACACTGTTACTGCATCAATCAATTGAAGAAATAAAACTAGTATATCACATTTGTGTTTGCAAAGACGCTGGATTTGTCTGTACTGTGCGTGGCTCAAAATACTGGGGAAAACCGGCCTGTAGTCGTCTGCAGCGACCCAGCTGTGTGCACTGAGACTGACCACGAGTCTTCCGGGGCAGGGGCTTCCTTGTGGATGAAATGAGAAACTGGATTTGATGAGCTCTAATCTCCTTCCAACATCTCAGATTTTGTAAACCTCAGAGTGAAAGAGAGCACTTCCAAGCAAGTTAATGCAAATACTGTCACTTGGAGATGTTTTTCTTTTGTGCTAGAAAAACAACACACAATTCTAACTGACTGCATTTTGGAGGCACAGAATATTAAACATTGATAGTAAATGGAAGCCTCTGTTAGTCGCTTTTAAAAATGAAAAGGAAAGGCTAAGACAATATTGGCAAACTGGACAGTTACAGAAGGAGTGTTTTGCCACTAAGACAAAAATATGTGGACATTATATGAATAAGGGACCTGGGTGTACTCCTCAAAAAGAAGCGGTGGTTGGGGCAGAGACGTGCAGAGTCTGCCTTCAAACATTTGAAATGTTCCCATAACTGAACAGGTTTAAACCTTCCCTATGCAATTACAGAGACAGAATTAACACAAATAAATAGAATCAGACAGGCAAATAACAAATATCCAAATTAAAAAATAATCTTTTAAATATTAAACATTCAAAAACGATTTAGTTTCTCATGAAGCAATGTAATCAGTTGCATAATTATCAGAATTTATGGAGAAATATTCTAAAATTGGCTTAGAAGGTTAATAATATGACCCCAAATTCCTTCCAATGTTAAGATTATGTTATTCTGAACATTATATTATTAGAACATTATAAAACAGTACATAATCTTTTAACCCTCTTTATTTTTGCATATGAAACTTAAGCAAACACATCTTTATGTAATCTCACAGACAACATTTATATTTTATGTTTGAATTTTGAATGCCCACCTATTTTCTGGAAAAAAAAAATCTGAAAGGGTAAACATTTCCCTTCAACGTAACACTGAAGCAGAATTCGTATGTTAAACAAACATGTGTTCATTTGGTTCGAGATATTTTCTAATTTTCCTTGTGACCTCTTCCTCAACCCATTATTTAAGAGTGTGTTACTTTCCACATATTTGTGCTTTTTTCAGTTTTCCTTTTACTATTGATTTCTAATTATAGTCCCTTGTGGTCAGAAAAGATACTCAGTATGATTTTAATCTTTGCAAATTTGTCAAGACCTGTTTTATGGACTAAGATGTAGATAATCTTGTAGACTTACTTGGAAACTATAAAAATCTCTTACAACTTAATAATATAAGGACATATAACCCAATTAAAATGGGGCAAATAATTTAAATAGATATTTCTTTAAAGAAAATATACAATGGGCCAATAAACCCATCAAAAGATGCTCAACATCATTAGTCATAAGACAAAAGCAAATCAGAAACACAGTTCTATACCACCTCACTCCTACTAGGCTATTTAAAAAAAAAAAAAAAAAACCCAGAAAATTGAAAGTGTTGAGAGGATGTGAAGAAGTTGGAATTCTCATACATTGGTGATGGGAATATAAAACTGTGCAGTCACTTTGGAACACAGTTTGGCATTTCCTCAAACAGTTAAACATAGCGTTACCAAATGACCTAGAAATTCTACTCTTAGGTTTGTACCCAAATACAAAAAAATTTGAAGATATATGCCCTCACAAACACTTGTGCATGAATGTTCATAGCAACATTACTCTTATTAGTCAAAAATTAGAAGCAACCCAAATTTCCATCAATGAATGAATTGGTAATAGGTGGCATATTTATATAATTAAATATTATTCAACAACAAAAAGAAATGACATACTGATACATGCTACAATGTGGATGAACCTTGAAAACATAATGCTAAGTAAAAGGATGCAAGCCAAAAAAAAAAAAAAAACACACAAGCTATATATGGTATGATTCAATATATAAAAAATATCCAGAATAGGCAAATCTATTAATGGCCACTTAGCATCAAGGAGAGGGGTTGAGGAAAATGAGGAGTAACTGCTAATAGGTTACTAAGTTTCTCTTCAGAATGATGAAAACATTTGAAAATTGATCATGGTAATGGTTGCAAACCTGTAGATATCCTAAAAACTATTGAATTAACAACTTAAGTGGGCAATTTATATGTTATATGAATTATATATCAATAAAACTGTTACATAAATATGTACAAAAATATTCAGAGGGGCATTGAGAAAAAAATGAAAAATCAATAAAAATGTCCATTAGTGACAACTACATTGAAGAGCATCTTTTTAATGGAATATTATGTGATCTCCCAAAAGTGGCAGAGAATACACACACTGATGTATTCTGAACACACTCACTGATGAGAAGCAAGCTCTGTGCAATGAAAAGCTAGTTTTCTAAAAATGTATATTTTTAGAAATATACATATTTAGAAATATACATACCATATTCCAATTTTTAATTTAACATGTATATATTTAGGCCAGGGACAGTGGTTCATGCCTGTAATCCCAGCAGTTTGGGAGGTCAAAGTGGGCAGATCACCTGAGGTCAGGAGTTCGAGACCAGGCTGGCCAACGTGGTGAAACCCCATCTCTACTAAAAATACAAAAATTAGTTGGGCGAGGTGGTGGCACACGCTTGTAATCCCAGCTATTGAGAGGCCGAGGCAGGAGAATTGCTTGAACCCAGGAGGCAGTTTGTGGTGAGCCCAGATGACACCACGACACTCCAGCCTGGGCAACAGAGGGGGACTCCATCTCAAAAATAAAAATAAATAGAGTGTATATATTTATTAACTATTTGCATAAGAGCACTACAAAATAAACAAAAGACAGATCTATTTGCCAAAATCATCTTTGGAAAGTATGGTGAAAAAGAAGAAAATATGAGAATGGGAGGCCATCTGAACCTTTTAATGTTTATTTAAATACTCTGAAATTGCTGGAATATTTGAGGATGAGAATGTAGTTTTGTATGATGTGGATAATGAGTTACAAACAGATAAACAGTTAAATAGAAACACTGAGTGTGTGGAAATTAAGAGTTTGACAAAGGCCTGCCATTCATTCAGTGTCCTCTGACCCAGCCAAGCAGGGCCACTGCTGCCGGTACAAATGGCTTCTGCCAGGGACCGTACCTGCAGGCTAATCATAATCGTGGTTTTGAGGAGGACAGAGTTTTTACTCTGAGAAAAGAAAAGAGGGGCTACCCCAAGGCTTTGTATATTTTTTGTTCTCTTTACATTTCATTGAATTATTTTCTTCTTCCTTTCGATTTTTTTCATTTCTTGTCATTCATTTCTAATTTCTATTTTCATAATTCATTTCTATTTCTTGTGACTTATTTCTGTTTTTTTGTTTGTTTTTGTTTTTTTATATTGTTTTTGGTTTTTTTAAAGACAGAGTCTCACTCTGTTGCCCAGGCTGGAGTGCAGTGGAGCAATCTCGGCTCACTGCAACCTCTGCCTCCTGGATTCAAGTGTTTCTCCTGCCTCAGTCTCCCGAATAGCTAGGATTACAGGTGCGCCACTACACCTGGCTAATGTTTGCATTTTTAGTAGAGATGGGGTTTCACCATGTTGGTCAGGCTGATCTCGAATCCCTGACCTCGTGATCCATCCGCCTCAGCCTCCCAAAGTGCTGGGATTACAGGTGTGAGCCACCATGCCCGGCTCTATTTCTGTTTTTAATTGTTTATACCTATTGATAAAAGAGAACATGCCGAAGCGTATTAGTCAGGTGCCAAATTAGAATTAGTTAAGGAGGATTTATTCCTAAAGAGAGCCTTTGATGTATGCAAGAAGATTGCAGGGTTGCCTCACAGATAGTGCAGCTGTATTGTATATAAATATGTACATTTATCTATACAAGTTTATTTTAATATATTGGCTTACTTGACTAGATGGCTGAGAAATTTCATGATCTACCATCTGCAAGCTGGAGACCCAGGAAAGCTGATGGTGTAGTTTGAAGGCCTGAGAGCCTCAGAGCAGATGGTATGGATCCCAGTCCAGGTCTGAAGGCCTGAGAACCAGCTGAGTGCAGGACAAGATCAATATTCCAGTTCAAGCCGTCAGGCAGAGTGAATTCAACCATCCTCTGCCTTTGTTCTATTCACACCCTCAACGGATTGGTGATACCTATGCAAATTGGGGAGGGCTATCTGCTTTACTCCATCCTCCAATTTAAAACACACATCTCTTCCAGGTACACCCTCATGACACAGCCAGAAATCATGTTTAAGCAGCTATCTGGGCATCCTGTGGCCCAATCAAGTTGATTCATAAAGGCAATCATCACAGCAGCATGAGAGCTATGACCACCCTTAGATCTAACAGGACTCAAGGAAGAGCTGGTTCAGAAACTGAAAGGAGAGTTTGAGGAACAGTGGTGTTCAGCAGAGGAATCCAGCCCTCCAAAGGTTACCTCACTTTGTGAACACCAGAGAAGCACCTGACCTGTCTCCGCTCTCCCTACAATCTCTTGCCAGAGGTCTCCACTGGGAAATTCATGGGAATCCCACAGACATTGGCCTAGCCTCCTGGGGCAGAGAACAGGATAAGAAGAGTCTGAATGTGGAAAATAGTGTAAAGATCTGGAGAGAACATTTTGACTTCTATTTGCTGTACAGTATACTAACTTGCTGTGTGAACTTGACTTATCTTGCAATTCTTCTGAATTGCAATCTATTCTGATTGGCATTTTAAATGTCAAGAATAGCCTTAAAACAGGTTCAGCCCAATTGTTCCACAATAGACAGTTGCATTTAGTTTAGGCAAGGTCTCTCATGACTACAATTTGCACAGTACTTTCTTATCCAAAATTACTTTTGAGAGAACTCTTGTAGGCTTAATTTAACCTTTATCTCAATAGCTTTAGAAATGAAGCACCGTCTTTCAAATACTGCCCACAATTCGTTTTTAATTGCTCTTTCAAAAGCAGTACTTGAAAATAGTCCCACAGCAAAAACCAAATCACTTTCATTTTCCTTCTCAGAAGATGGAGAAGGGAGGAGTCCATTGGCAGAAGGGACACATTCAGTCAGCCACGTGATTGTGAGTCTGCAGGGAGACCTTGCTGTAGCTCCGTCTTTCCAAACCAAGCGTATTCCTTCTGGTGGGCAAAACAGGGCTGTGCTTTAGCCCACATGGAAAATAAACATCCTCCTCATGGCCCCCACACGAGCAATCCAAGAACGGTTTACGATGTCTACTTCATGTCCATGGAATGCATAGGTGCAAATCTAATTAATTCTGATTAGATTGTTCTGATCTTTTCGGATCTGAATAGCTGGTTTCATTTTGCCCATTCGCCAATGCCAGCCATGCCTAGGTTATACATATATCATTGCCTCACATATAAGTAAATTTTAGGAAAATGCATATCTCTTTAGAGCTAGCTTGCAACTCATGTGGTCAAGGTAATGCTTGACTATGATTCAAGGTATGTGAGTCACATACAGTGTGCTTTTATGTTACCATAAACACTGAAATCCACTGCAGAGTCCCTTAAGGCAGGCTTTTCCAAAGCAGAGGACTTGTCAGAATCACCTGGGAACCAGATTTACTCCAGGCTGATTGAGCCAAACTGAACCTAGAATCTGTCTTTTTAAGGAGCTTGTCATTTGATTCCAATGTGCAGCATGTTTGGAACCCTGCAGTATAGAATACTCGTTTTCATCAGTAAAGAAAACAGCCTATTTTCTACATGATTAAGAACCATGGAAGTATACGTGTGCATACACACACACACACATGTTATGTCAGCGCAGTAATCAGTGAGGCTTCTGTTAGGAAAACTTTGGGGGGTATTTTTCTGGTGCTTCCTCACATAATGACCTAAGGCAGGTAGAGAGATGACTGGCAGTAGGTGGGTAACTGCAGATTAATTTTTAATATTCTTCGTTAAATGACTAATTTTAATTTCAGGAACCTGAAGAAAATGCGTTGACCCTATTTAAGTCCTCAAACTTTTTCTCTGGTAATTAATCGTAACTTCCAATGTTATTTGAAATCAATTTGCATTTTACCCCAAGATGATTACAGTACCCAGAGACTGCAAAACAGGCAGGGCAGGATGGTAGATTTAACCCCCAAATATATCACTAATTTCATTAGTTGTAAAGAGGATCATCTGTTATATTAAGTGAAAAGTGAATACTCCAACTAAAACTAGGAGATTTTCAAATGAGATTTTTAGAAGTACCTAGTTATATCCGGCTTACACTTTAAATACAAGGCTATAAGTAGTATCTGTTAATGGGATGCCACATTGATAAACGAAAGGATTTTCTCCAGAGGAAATGGGAGTGCTCCCTTACCCCCTCCTCACAGGGTGTGTGACAGGGGTATGGCTTGCTTCTTTAGTGCCCCCGCTGCTCAAACCGCTAGGGGGAGCATGCAGACAGGTAGGTCGTGGGGAGTGTGGGCTTCGACCCCATGGCAGCATCTAGGGTTGAGTGTTTACAGCTCCTAAAGCCCCAGTGCGTGTGTGTTACACTGCACTCTTTCAGCTTTGCTGTCTGCAGGTGGTTTATGTTAATCTTCTCAATTAGACCCTCTGCCTTATCGCAAAGACAGAGGGCTTTCTATATCCTGGGTTCTTGCCCTGGTGTACAAGAAAAATTGGATCACGTGTGGGCTTGGAGGATGAGTGCAAGGTTTTATTGAGTGGTGGAGGTTGCTGTCAGCAACGTGGATGGGGAGCCAGAAGGGTGATGGAGTGGGAAGGTGGTATCCCCCTGGAGTTGGGCCACCCAGTGGCCAGACTCTCCTCTAACCGTCCCTGACCAAATTCTATGTCGTCCTGACGTTGATGGCCTGCCAGTGTGTGCTGGTGTCTGTCGGTGTGTTGTTCTGCTCCTCTTGACATCCAGACACTTGTGTCTGTGCCCGCTCGGGTCTGGGGATTTTATGGGCACACAATGGGTGGCATGGTGGGTGAGAGCGGTCTTGGAAAATGCAACTTTTGTGAAGACAGGAGTGTCTATTCTCACTTAGGTCTGTGGGCACGTGTCCAAGGGTGGAGCCCTTGCCATGGACCCTGACTTTCTCTATGCAGCACTTCCCTGCCTTCCTGCCATAAAAAATATGTAGAAAATAAAATAAAATCAACATTCATTAATGATAAGCACTTTTAACAAACTGGAAATAGCAGGAAACTTTCTTAATCAGATACAGGAGATCTAAAAAGCAAAACAAAAATTAAAGCAAACATAATTAGAAGGTTTAAAACTTTTCCTGTAAGATCAGAAACAAGATCAAAAATGCCTGCTATTTCCATTTTTATTCAATTCTATAGTGGAGATACCAGCAAGTACAATAAGAGACATAGGAAAATAAAAAAAGAAATAAAAAAAATAAAAATTGAAAAGGAATAAATAGAATTGTCATTATTCTGTATGTGGATTACTCCATGCAGAAAGTTCAAAATAATCTATAGTCTACTCAAATTAATAAGCAAATCTGTTAAGGTTATAATATGAATATATGCAAATATACTGTGTTTCTATATACTAGCAACAAATCATTAGAAAATAAAATGTAATGAAAAGAGATCATTTATAAAATTACCAAAAACTTGAAATACAGAAATAAGTCTAAATGAAGCCTCACTAGTGAACTCAACTCAGGTGGTGAGAAGCTATGTTTGTAACCCCTTAGCCTGGGCTGCCGCCAAAAAGGAACCACCTCACTTAGGCTCCTCCAGTGGTGTTTCTTCGCTGGATCCCATCACTACAGCCTCTTATACTGGTGCTGTGGACTTAGTAAGCCTGTTTTCTCCCCAGCTGCAAGTCCCCAAAACACCATAACCTATTGACTTTCGCCTAGCTGGGATAGCAGTTTGCTTTTCTCATACAATTTTCAAGGATATGTCGCCTCTTTAGCTTGGTGTGACCTTGATTACATCATTCCATGTTGATGCCCTACACTGATAAAATTGAAGTTTTTTTTTTAAGACGGAGCATCTAAATCACATGAGGAGAGTTAGTGAGTTATTGGGAGTCCTGTGGTCCGGGACTTATACCAATATCCTCTGCCAAGGTCAGAATCTTGTGTGCTTTCTGCCACAGAGAAGGTAGCCCGATACGAGGGGGCCTCTGGATTTACTAGGCGGTCAATTCCACCTTTGCAGGCTGCGCTCTGGCCTGGCTGGCTGAAGGGTTTGAGTACCTCTGTGGGTAAGAAAGAGCTCTCCAGCTGGTCAGACTGCAGTGCCACTCAGCCCTGTCACTTGGCCCAAGCAGACCCCAAGGGAAAGAGTTCTAGTAGAATAGGATGCTGTCTCTGTGGCTGGGGCAGGCTCCAATTAGAAAGCACAGTCGAGGGCCCCAGAATTTTTTTTTAACAAAACTCATTGTTACGGCTGTTTTCCTTTTGAGAAACGCCTCTTAACTTACCTAGTGGAGAGTGTGTGTTTAACTGTGACACATGAGGTGACCAGCGGACGAGCTGCATTCTGCCTGACTCAGCTGCCATAACGTCAGTAGGCTCAGAAGCATTCCAGTGTCAGGTGGAGGTGTCTGTTGTGTGGGGACCTGCCTCAGGCTGGCCCTGAAGTGCTAGCATGATGTCCTTACAGCCACTGCAGGCTGCCCTTAGCCCACCCCTGAGCCTCCTGGGGATTCCCTATGACAGCTTCACAGAGAAACTGAAACTTCAAGTCTCTTGTACAAACGGTTCAGGTCGGTATCCAGAACAGCTGGAGAGCATCCTGATTCGGCAACCTTCTCATTTCAACTCAGTGTCACACCCCCTTTTCTTAACTTTTCTATCCAAAGAAGCACCAACCCCATACCTTTCTATCATACCACACTATTTACTCTCATCATACAACTTAGTATATTAAACCGTCTAGCTTGTTAATTTCCTTTGTTTTTGTCTGTTTCATTTGTTTAGAATATAAAACACCTAAATGTAGGGAGCTTATCTGTCCAGGCACACAGAAAAGTGTTTGAATTCACACTGTTCAAGCAAAGTAAAATGCAGGCCAGATACGTAATTTTAAGGTTTCTACAAAGTATTTTTTAAAGTGTTTTTTTAAAAAATCAAATTATTTTAAATAACATATCTTATTTAACCTAATATATATTAAAATATTATCATTTTAACATGTAATCAGTATTAACATTTCTTTAAATGAGATCCAATGTGTATTTTACACTCACAGCTTATCTCAATTTGGACTCTCTACATTTCTGGAACTCAAACGCTGCAGGTGACCTGTGGCTGCCGTAATGCACAGGGCTGGTGGTCGATACTCAGTAAAACTTGCTGAATGCATTAAGTTATAAAGCGTTCAGCACGGTAACCCGAATCAGAAGAAGCCTTGAGGCAATGTGACAACTGATACCCTAGTTGGTCCATATTTTATAACAACAGTTATGCTTTGTTTCCTTTTTTTCCTCCCATTCCGTATTTTTTCTGGGTTCATTGTGCTCTTTTCCCTCCTCCTTTACATTTTGAATCTAACTCTGCTTTTCAGTTCCACCAATGTTAATATTTTCATTCTTGGCCGGGCCCAGTGGCTCACATCTGTAATCCAATCACTTTGGGAGGCCAAGCCAGGTGGATCACCTGAGTTCAGGAGTTTGAGACCAGCCTGGCCAACATGGTGAAACCCCATCTCTACTAAAAATACAAAAATTAGCCAGGCATGGTGGTGGGTGCCTGTAATCCCAGCTACTCGGGAGGCTGAGGCAGGAGAATAATGTGAACCCAGGAGAGGGAGGCTGCAGTGAGCAGAGATTGTGCCACTGCACTCCAGCCTGGGCAAGACAGAGCAAGACTCTGTCTTAAAAAAAAAAAAAAAAAAAAAAAAAATTCTTTATAGTCCATTTCTTTATAATAACATAAAATTAAATAATTATCAGACCACTCACTAAGATGCCTCATTACACATTTCTGTCTCCACCAAAAGGCAGCATTCGAACTCTATCCCTTCTCTATTCTTCCCCATGCAAGAACTCTGATGAGGAGCCCTCACTTATTCCATCATGCACATTTGAAAATCTTGAGATTGGTTGAAGAGGTATATTTCTGTGTCAAGCCACTATTAAGATTCTTTTATCATATGGTATATTTCACTTCAGAAATCCACAATGAACCTGTCCACCTCAATCTCAGTCTCATCATCACCATCTACTAGCTGTACAGTCTGTGCTCGTCACTGCTTGCTAATTAACCACTGCTATTTCGACATATTTGTTCTGCTCCAGTTAACATTTGGGTTAAGAGCTTCGAGCATCTTTCTCGGATAAGATTCACAAACTGAATTCTCTCTGAATCCCTACATTAATAAAAATGCCTTCGTTTTGCCCTGACAGCTAAATGGTATCCTTTTTAAAAAGCTCCATTGAGTTATAATTAACATAACATAAAATTCATCCTTAAAATTACAATTAAATTGATTTTATTATATTCACTGAGTTGTGCAACCATAACCCCAATCAATTTTAGAACATTTTTGTCACCTCAAAAAGAAACCCTATATCTATTACCGGTCAATCTCCATTTCCTCAGGCAAACATTAATCTACATTTTGTCTTAGTAGATTCATCTATTCTGAAAATTTCATATACTTACAATTATACAATATGGTGCTTTTTGTGACTGGCTTCCCTACATGGCACATTTTTCAGATTCACCCATGTTGTAGCATGTATCGGTCCTTTTTCAAATTGATGAATAATGTCCTTTGCATGAATATACCACATTTTCTTTAGTCATTCCTCAGTTGGTGAATGTTTTCTACTTTGGGTTATTATGAATCATGCTACCTCGAACATCTGTGCATAAGTTTTTGTGTGGACATAATTACATTTTCCTTTCTCTTAGGGATACACCTAGGAGTGGAATTGCTGGGTCATATGGTAACTCTATGTTTAACCTTTTGGGAAAACACCAAACTGTTTTCCAAAGTGTTTGCACTATTTTACATCGTAAGAGGATTCCAATTTCTCCAAATCCTCAACAACACTGGGCAACAGAGTGAGACCTTGTCACACACGACACACACACACAAAAACCTCATTATGGTTTTGATTTTCATTTCCCTGACAGCCAATGACTTGAGCATAGTTTTGTTGTATATAGAGGTCATTTATATACCTTCTTTGAAAAAGTTTCTATTCAAATCCTCTGCCCGTTTTAAATTAGATTATTTACATTTTAGTATTGACTTGAAATAATTCTTTATATATTCTCAATTATAAGCACCTCATCAGATATATGATTTGCAAAAATTTTATTTCATTCTATGAATAATTTTTTCACTTTCTTGGTATCATTTGCAGTACAATTTTTAAAATTTAATAAATTTAACATATGTAATTATTTTCCATTAATGTTTATGCTTTTTATGTCCTATGTTGCCTAAACCTAAGTTATTAAAATTTGCACCTAAATGTTCTTATGAGGGTTTTACATGTTTAGCTTCTGCATTTAAGTCTAGGATCTACTTTGAGTAAATTTTTGCATATGTTGTGAGAGAAGAGTCCCAAATCTTTTGTGTGTGTGTGGATATCCAGTTGTACCAGCACATTTATTGAGAAGACTATTTTTCTTGACACTATTGTCAGAAATCAGTCACCAGGCTCGGCACAGTGGCTCAGGCCTGTAACCCCAGCACTTTGGGAGGTCAAGGCTGGCAGATCACTTGAGGTCAGGAGTTCGAGACCAGCCTAGCCAGCATGGTGAAACCCCGTCTCTACTAAAAATTCAAAAATTAGTCAGGCATGGGGGTGCGTGCCTGTAATTCCAGCTACTTGAGAGGCTGAGGCAGGAGAATTGCTTGAATGTGGGAGGCAGAGGTTGCAGTGAGCCAAGATTGCGCCACTGCACCCCATCCTGGGAGACAGAGGGAGACTCCATCTCAAAAAAAAAACAAAAATCAATCACCCATAAATGTAAGGCTTGATTTCTAGGGCTTATTTCTCTCAGTTCAATGATATATGTGCCTGTTGTTATGCTAAAACTACAGTCTTGATGACTGTAGCATTGTAGTACATTTTAAAATTGGAAAGTGTGAGTTCTCCAACTTTTTTTTTAATTTTCAAAATTGTTTTGGCTGTAAGTGCATCTAGCATTTTCATGTGAATATTATTATTATTACTATTTTTTTTTTTTGAGATGAAATCTCACTCTGTTGCCCAACCTGGAGTGCAGTGGCACAATCTTGGCTCACTGCAACCTCCACCTCCTGGGTTCAAGTGATTCTACTGCCTCGGCAGTAGCTGGGACTACAGGCATGTGCCACTATGCTCGGCTAATTTTTATCTTGATGAATCCTGACAATGTATAGGCCTACGCTAAGATAAGTACTTATCTTGTAGGGTTTTTCTTAAGTTTAAAAACTAAAACGAAAAAATTCAAAAATAGGGAAAAGATTATAGAAAACGATACAAGGAAAAAAGATATTTTTGGATAGCTGTAAAATGTGTTTGCGTTTCTAGTTAAATGTTATTACAAAAGTCAAAAAAATTTAAAAAATAGTGTATAAAGTTGAAAAGTTACAGTAAGGTTAATTTATTGTTGAAGAAATTATTTTTATTAATTTAGTGTAGCCTAAATATCTAGTTTTTATAAAGTCTACAGTAGTGCACAGTAATGTCCTAGGCCTTCACATTCACTCACCGCTCACTTACTGACTCATCCAGAGCAACTTCCAGTCCTGCAAGCTCCAGTCATGGCATGTGACCTATATGGGTGGACCATTTTTTAATTTTTTTTTTTTTTTTTTTTTGAGATGGAGTCTCGCTCTGTCGCCCAGGGTGGAGTGCAGTGGTGTGATCTTGGCTCCCTGCAACCTCCGCCTCCCAGGTTCAAGTGATTCTCCTGCCTCAGCTTCCCGAGTAGCTGGGACTAGAGGCACCCACCACCATGCCCAGCTAATTTTTGTATTTTTAGTAGAGACCAGATTTCACCATGTTGCCCAAGCTGGTCTCTAGCTCCTAACCTTGTGATCCACTCAAGTTGGCCTCCCAAAATGCTGGGATTACAGGCATGAGCCACTGCACCTGGCCTTTTAAATCTTTTATACTATATTTTTACTGTAGCTTTTCTAGGTTTAGATATGTTTTGATACACATGTAGTTACTATGGTGTTCCAGTTGCCTACGGTATTCAGTACAGCCGCATGCTGTACAGGTTTAACCTAGGAGCCATATATAGGCTCTATAGCTATATGGGAGCCAAGTTTAGCTATATAGCCTAGGCGTATAGTAGGCTACATCATCCAGGTTTGTATGAATACACTCTACGATGCCCACAGAAGGACAAAATGGCCTAAAGGTGCATTTCTCAGAATGTATCTCGTCCTTAAGCTATGCATGACTGTAACTGAGTTCCACTATCCATTCAGTAGCTTTCAGATGTCAAGACGCATGAAATCTACTCTATTGGTTCAGTTTATGCTGGAGCTGGTGATAGGATCAAAGGCTGAGATCTGCGTGAGGCTGCTCATGATGATAGCATGATATGGAACCAGCAATGCCCTGTATAGAAGCTGCAGCAGCTGCCCTGCTGGCCTGTCTTGAGGGTGGTTGTTGGAATCTTGAATGTTCAACCTAGAGCAGTAGTTCTCAGCCTGGCTACACACCAGAGTTGCCTGGAGGAGCTGTATGAATCCCACCATCTGTGTGCCCCAGGTGGTTACTATTTTACACTCTGGGAGTGAATTCAGCACCTCTCTTCAGTGGATACTCGTGCAGAGGGATGGAGGGCTTCTGATCTAGGATCTATCTCTTGGGCCTCCCGACAAACCTATAAGCTATTTGTTTTCCTGTAATACTGATTTTCTTACTGAAACTAGCTGAAGTAGATTCTGTGCTCTGCAACTAAACCCTGACTAATACACGTATTTGGCAGACTTCCAGGTTTTATATAATGACTTATTTTCTCATCTAGACAATTGCTGATTTAAATAATGCTTCAAGCTACAAACTTAAAGGACTTAAAACATGAGAAGTTATAAGAAGGCATTAATATGAAGAAACAGAGTGTTTTCATTTTTCCCCTGGTCAAGGATAGGACTTCCATTATAATTTTACATCATCGTCTTTCCTGCCGTTTCACTCTGGTGTGGCTTAAGGATAATGGCACGCTGCAGTGTTAAATAACAGCACTACAAGGCATTTTCAGCATTTTCAGTGCAATGATACAGTTCCCACCATAAACAAGAGCAATCAAGTCTAGCCCTCAGTCAAACTGAAGAATGGTCCCAGTGTCTCTATGTCATTCCTCAGTGGTCCTTCCTGACTCCAGGAGTTAATTTGCTTTCCTTCAGGAGTCATCGATTTATCCGCTAAATTGTTAGCTAATGATGCTCTCTGAGTCTTGGTCCTGCTGAAGGCCTTGAGGGAACATTTATAGAAATAAAGTTAAAAAAGAATGATTCTTGACTTAATAGAATTGTATATCTTGGCAAGCCAATGAAGGAAATTCTTTTGTGTGATTGAGGGTGAAAACAATACCTCAACATTTCCACTCCCTTTTCAGTCTGTTTTGACAGGAGCTTCTCCTTGTAGCCATTAATTAAGTTGTCCCTAACAATGAGTGGTCCTTATAACATGCTGTGAAGTTTTGGATACATGACATGAATTTTCCAAAAGAGTAGTTCATAGGATGCAGCTCCTTTGCTCAGCATACAGTATACATAGTAAAGGACCTTTGCCACCTGTCACTTGCCTACATTTCCAGGATTAATTATCAACATTATTTTAGTTAAATCTTAATGAAAATGTAACTATTGTTGCTCTTTTACCCCTTTGTATGATTTCCCACGCTATTCTCTCTCCTTTAAATATATATATATATATTTTTTTTAATATTTGAACACCCAGGACTTTCTTGCATGGTTCAAGTTCTAGTCAAATGTGACCAATGTTGGGTGGCTCCTCCAGAATGTCCATCTTTCATGGTGGCAGCTATTAAGTTTTGGGGTTGGATGCATGCTGAGTACACTTGTGGAGAGCAGACATGGGGAAAAATAGGCAGAGTGTCAGGCAGCTGGTGTCTCCTAGCTCAGCTCTCCCTGAGAGCCCTCTACAAAGTGCTGGCTTTGTGGTGGCCGGTAGGCATGTACACACCGGGAGGCACAGCTTCCCAACCCAGGCCTGCCTGCACTGGCCTTTCTGGGGGCCTCCAGCCAGTTGGTGAATAGCCTTCAAAGAATGTACTGATGACCTCAGTGGCTTGCAAAATTCCATCGCTGCTGCCAGGGAGCCACATCACCTTCCCTGTCTGCCATCCTGCATTCATAACCAGTGGGCCTTTCAAAACAAAAAGAAATAATGCGGTGGCAGCTCAACCTGCAGCGGCGATGAATCTGCATCTCACACCAAGCAGCAGATGCTGAGTGAACTATGCTAAATTTCCCTTGTTTTTCTACACTATGCTGTGGCAGAACAGAAAGCTTGGGTTTGCAAATTACTCTTGGTTCCTCGGTTACATAACTCACTTGAATAAGGTAATGTAGTCAGAATAATTTTCTCTTTAACATTAAATACTTTTTAATGCGTTTTTAGTGTCAGCATGGACCAGCTTCTCCCCCACAAGGATTCAGGGAAGAGGGACAGAGGTGTGCGTGAGGCTGGGATTCCCCACCGATGACATGGAATACCTCACCAGCAGTGCAGGGACTGTCCTAGTACCGTTGCACTGGGATGCTTCCCTCCACTTTCCTCTCACATCCACTCTATCTCATCTATGTTGAACGTGTCTTCCAGGGAGCATACGCAAGACAGTCACACACACACACACACACACACACACACACACACACACACATACATATACACACACGTGCCTGGTAAAGGGTAGGGAGTGGGAGAGGCAGGGAGAGCCATTGGCGTGATGTGGGTTGGACAGCCCTGAAAGGAGAGTGGGAAGGAAAGAAGATAGGAAAAGTCTCAGCCCACAGTGGAGCTCTGAGAAAGTCCTGGCCAGCTCAGTGGTGAGCTCCAATGCAAAGGCTGTCTAGAGAAGAATGCCACATTGCATAGAAATAACCAGACCCAAGGACACAGACCTGCTAAGTCACCAGGCTCCTTTGGGACAGTATGTTCTCAGCTCCACTGTTGCAGCCAACAGCTCTCCTACCAGCTGAATGGCAGGTCATTTCTTGATGGTGAACCCACAAGGCACATCATGCCTGGGGCTGCACAGCCTCCTGGGGAGTCCCCTGTGGAGTGAATACAGCACTTTCTGCCCGCTTCCTGCTTCCCAGAGCACCTAGGATTCTCTAAGGTACTATGCACTTGAAGTGTTTGTTTTTGCCCATTTCCTTCACAAACACTAGAACAGCAGTTCCATGAAGGAAGAATTTTTTTCCGGGTTACACTTTCCCCTGCATCAAGAACTGTTCTTGGCAAACAACAGGTGCTCAAGAATTACTTGTTAAATAAATACAGAGAAAATGCCCGTTACTCAGTTCCTACAAGGTCCCAGTGTTAGGTTCTCCATACACATTTCTTATGTTCACAAGTACCATGCAAGGAAAACATTGTATCCATGAAACAGAGGAAAAGAGAAGGTCATAGAGATTAAGTTCTCTGCCCGAGGCCACAGAGTCCTGGATCAGAGGTGAACATTGCCTCAGGCTGGCACATTTCCCATGTTCCAGGCTGGCACACCATCAGTCTGCATCAAGACAGCAATTTGGGAAGAGATTTTTCTCTTCATGGCACATTTCTTTGGGAGAGGAGCTATGTTTAGTATTCCTCACATCACAAATTGAGGAAACACTTAGTTATTTTCTTTTAATTTTACAGGCTAGTATTTGTTCTCAATATATTCAGAAGCCATGGAAGCAGTTTGCCTGCCGAATCCAGAATGCTGTCTTGTGTTGTTATTTACTTGCCAATGGTCTACGAACCACACTTAAGCGGTTTAGTTTTCTGCCACAGTTTTAGCTTCCTTCTGGGTAAATCCTCTGGATTCTAAACATCAAGAGTTTTCCAATTTTCAGACCTGCCAAATCCGCATGACTTATTTTCTCATCTAGACAATTGCTGATTTAAATAATATTTCAAGCTACAAGCAAGATAAAAAATGTATTTAATATTGATTTAAAACTTCAAATCTAAAACACTTGTGTCAATACCTGCCTAAAGAGATTTTTCCTTAAACATATAATCATGTTCCACAGTTGCATCATAAAATGAACTTTAAGAAGTATTTCAAGGCTAGTTACAGACATTAGCCTACACGTGACCACACAAGGTGAATGTGACTATATTCCAGCAAGTGTAATAATTCATGAATCATCATCATGGTCTATGAGGGGTAGTCTGGCATCAAGGAATATATTCAGATATATTCTGGGAAGGAGTCATTTGTTTTCTCTCAAGTCTTTTAGTAAAAAATTTCAGTTAATGATTCCTCATCTTATTTCCTGCTTTCCCACATATATTTCAGTCTCCAGCTCCCCAAATATTTTTACCACCTTCTAGCACCTTTAAATTCAAGCTCTCTTACACAAAGAGGGGAACACTAGCCGCCTGCTGGAGGATGGAGGTTGGAAGGAGAGAGAGGATGGAAAAACGATCTATCGGGTACTGTGCTTATTACCTGGGTGACAAAATAACCTGTACACCAAACCCCCATGAGACATAATTTACCCATGTCACAAACCTGCACATGTACCCTTGAACCTCAAATAAAAGTTAAATAAATAAAGGTCTCTTCATCACTGTTCCTCTCTCAGTGATGACCAGCCTTTAGGGGCCCCTTGCTTCTATCAGACATTGGTCTGTCTGGCCGTAAAGAGCCTGAAGGAATATATGCCCATGCTATGACTTACTATGTGCATCAGCCATAAATCACAACAACACACGTTAGCCATAGTAGCCCAAAACTCAAAACCACTCAAATGTCAAACAGAAATAACTAGGCAATAGACTGTGAAGTGTTCATACCGTGGAATTCTATTCTGCAATGAAAACCAACAAGCCGCTGCCGATACCACAACACAGATGAATACAAAAAAATACTTAGTGAGCAAAGGCAGAGCAGAAGAATGCATATTTTAGGTTATCATTACAAAGTGGGTAAGAAGACAAAACTAAAATGCAATGTTTGAAAATGCATGAATGGTACAAAGACTGTTGGTTTTAAAATGTGATCATCAATAGCAAAACAGAGAGAGTGGTCACCTTAGGAAAGAATAAGTAGTCCCTTCTGTGTTGCTACAGAGGAATACCTAAGACTCGGTGATTTATAGAGAAAAAAGTTTTACTTGGCTCACAATTCTGATATCTGGAAAGGTCAAGATTGGGTGTCTGGTGAGGGCCTCGGGCTGCTTCCACTCCTGACAGGAAGCCGGAGAGAGTCAGCACGTGCAGAGATCACACAGCAAGAGCGGAAGCCAGAGAGACGGGAGGTGCCAGGCTTTTGTCTTTTGTCTTAAACAGCTAGTCCTCGTGGAAACTGAGTGGGAACTCACTGACCCCAAGAAAGACCATCAGTCTATTCATAAAGGGTATGCCCCATGACCTAAACGCCTCACATTAGGCTCCACCTTTCACGTTGGAGATTGAATTTCAATAGGAGATTTGGTGGAAATGAACAAACCATATCCAAACGATAGTAAGGAGCAAGAGTGGCTTCTTCTGCAATGCTGATGAAGCTTATTTCTGGACCAGAGGCTGTGGCTACATGTGCACACTCACTCTGTGATAACTTGTGGAGGTCCATACCCACAGTTGGTGCACCTCCACAAGTTATGGAGGTATGCATGTTTTCCTTTCTGTATGCAGAATTTTACAAACTCTGACACTTGCAAACTCCACTGTGCTTACTCTCTCACTCTCTCTCCCCTCCCCTCCCTCTCCCTCCCCCGTTGTTTCTGTAACAATTTCCTCATCAAGACATAAAGGAGGTAGATTAGATGATTTCTAAACCCAACTCCAGTTTTAGCATTTTATGATTCCAATATGCTGATGATTACTTGTAAGATATTATTCTGCAAGAAAACTGCATCTGTTTCCTAATAGATATTTTAACTTTTCTGGGGATTTATTTTCTTGATTTTTGTCATGATGCTGCTGAGGCAGTTCTCAACTGCTCTTTCAGCTTGCTTGACAATTGGTGAGACCATGCGCAAAGGTGGTGGTGGCAAGGCAGAAAAACCATTTGCTTCATTTTCTTCTAACCAACTGTCAATTGAGACAGAAACTGGTGGCGAGGAGAAAGGAAGAGGGTGCTCTCTCCTTTCAGTATCTCAAGTGCACCAGGACTGTTGGGAGAGGGAGCAGGAACAAGTGTCAAGTTTAAACGGTGTCCTGAAGAAAGTAGCTAGCAAAAAACAGATGGGAAAGTAGTTTTAAATTTTGCTTCGTTCTTTAATTCACGCATTTATTTATTTTGAGTTCAAGAAAGACTCTAGTTTTATTAAGGAAAGAGTCTGCTGCCATTTGATGAAGACAGAGAAAGGAACAGACTAGGGGCCATCAGGAAGGTCTGAGGGTGCCGAGGCTGAGGCTCCTTGGGAGGAGCCACAGTGCAGGGGCCCAGCCTCGGACCTGGTGACTCAGCACCGATGGTCGGCCTGGCTGCATCTCCAACAGTGGACTCACACACACATGGCTTTCAGAGGCTGACACGGCAAAACCAGAAACCTTCCCTTCCCTTCCAGTGAGGACTGCAAGTTGTCAGATGGACCGAATGGTCACATTGACAGATGCCACGTGGAAAATCCAACATCAGCGCATTAGACACAGGGATTCAGAGAGACTTCAGAAGTGTTTCTCTGTTGTGCTACTTGGAGGACCTGCAGTGACCTTGGAGGCAGGTAGGCAAGCTGTTTAGGGAGGTGTCAGCTTTGATGAGGGGCTTGCTTCTGAGACATTCTTGTTTCTCTGCATCTCCTTCTCTTGACTGTCTCTTCCCAAACAAGGATAGTGCAATTGATCAGGCCTCTACTTCATCACAGCCAGATTCTGGTCTTGGCCCCTCGGCCTCCTCATTGGCATGATTGGACTTTGGGTCCCACCTTATAGTAGGGCCTTTGCTTGGGCTACCAAAAGAAAATATCTTAGACTGGGTGGTTTACACCACACACATTTTTTTTTTTTCCACAACTCTGGAAGCTAGAATCTGACGTCAGTTTCTGGTGAGAGCCCTCTCTCACTTATAGAGAGCTTCCTTCTTGCTGTGTGCTCACATGACAGAGAAAGAATGAGCAAGTCTTTCCCGTCTCTTTTCATAAGGACACTAATCCGGTCATATCAGCCCGGCCCTCACAACTTCCTCTAACCCTATTGCCTCCCAAAATCTTTGTCTCCAAATACCGTCCCATTGGGGATCAGGGCTTCAATACAGGAATCTGGAGGGATGGATACAACTCAGTCCTTAACGAGTAGTTTAATTTTCAGAAGGCCCTGGAAAGGAGAGTGGGAGGCACCTCGCTGTCCAGTTCCAGCCCCCGTCATCCTGACCTTGGGCTGCTCTTTGCAGACAGCTTGAGGAGCGTGCTGGGGATGCAGTCCTGATCCAAGGAGATGGGGCCAAGGGCTCGTGCTGACATTTTGAAAAGGGATGACCCTTCATGGAGAGAAGTCAGGGCTGGCTTCTTTCTCCCAGCCAGAGCCACCGATGGGGTCCTGGTCCACCAGCCCACCTGGGGGCCCCTCCTGGGGAGGACTCCCAGGTCCTTCTCAGCTCATGCCTGAGGACAAGCCCAGTGAAGAGGCACCTGTCTAGTGAAGAGGCTGCCCCGCCACTGTCCTGGGCCTGCTGGAGAGTGGCCAGTGCAGCCACTGAGGTTGTCTGTGGCCTCCTACAAGGGAGAGGGCAGGAGGTGGGGGAGAAAAAGCACAGGTGAGGAATTTCTCTTACGTTTTTCTAAAAGTTTTACAGTTTTGTGTTTCATATTTAAGCCCTTGATTCATTTTGAGGTTTTTTTTTTGTTTGTTTGTTTGTTTGTTTTTTTTGTATAAGGTGTGAGAATTAAGTGAAGGTGTTGGTTCTGGTTTGTTTTTTTGCCTGAGTATGTCCACTTCCTCCAGCACCATTTGTCAGCAATGTTATCTTTCCCTCTGTGAATTCCCGTCAATTCATGTGTATGTCTGTCAAAAATCAGTTGCCTGCATTACTGACTTACCCTAGTTTTACCCTAAATCCTGTTTCTGGATTTTCTCTTCTGTCCTTTTGGTCTATGTGTCTCTCAATCTTCTTTTTTTATTATTATTTTTTATTATACTCCAAGTACCCACAAAGGGAAGCCCATCAGACGAACAATAGATCTCTCTGCAAAAACCCTACAAGCCAGAAGAGAGTGGGGGGCAATATTCATCATTCTCAAAGAAAAGAATTTTCAACCCAGAATTTCATATCCAGTCAAACTAAGCCTCATAAGCGAAGGAGAAATAAAATCCTTTACAGACAAGCAAATGCTGAGGGATTTTGTCACCACCAGACCTGCCTTACAAGAGCTCCTGAAGGAAGCACTAAACATGGAAAGGAACAACCAGTACCAGCCACTGCAAAAACTCTCACTCTTCTAATAGCCACACCTTCTTGGTTGCTGTAGTTAAATAATAAGGGCTGAAATTGCATTGACTGGTTTCTTCCACTTTACTCTTTTTCAAAAACATGCTTTAGCTATTCGAAGTCCTCTGCCTTTCTATGTAAATTTTAGAATAATCTTGTCTATATCTACAAAAAATTTTGCAAGCATCTGTATAGGAATTACATGAAATCTGTTTTATCTATTTGAGGGAATTGGCATTAGGGGAGAGTCACTATGTTGACTTCCAATGCATGAACGCTTATTTTGACCTCCTCTAATGCAGCTCCAGTGGGAGTGTTAGGCACCTCCTTCTGGCCTGGCAAGGCTCAAAATCTCTTTGCTGGGGCAGGTGGGGTCGGGGGCCACAGATTATTTTGTGTGGTATTTGGCTGGAGTAGAGTGCTTACCATCTAAAAGTGTTCTGTCTTGCTAGGCTGCCCCCTTTTTTTTTTTTTTTTTTTTTTTTTGGAGACGGAGTCTCGCTCTGTCACCCAGGCTGGAGTGCAGTGGCCGGATCTCAGCTCACTGCAAGCTCCGCCTCCTGGGTCTACGCCATTCTCCTGCCTCAGCCTCCTGAGTAGCTGGGACTACAGGCGCCCGCCACCTCGCCCGGCTAGTTTTTTGTATTTTTTAGTAGAGACGGGGTTTCACTGTGTTAGCCAGGATGGTCTCGATCTCCTGACCTCGTGATCCGCCCGTCTCGGCCTCCCAAAGTGCTGGGATTACAGGCTTGAGCCACCGCGCCCGGCCCTAGGCTGCCCCTTTTATGGTCCTCTGGCTAGAGAGGGAGCGGGCTTTTCTTGCCTGCAGCTGGTAACATTTCTAGGTTGCTGAATTCTCTATTATCCAATCTAGAACATATGAAGCAAAAGAAGAAAAGAAGGAAGGAAGGAGGGAGGGAGGGAAGGAAGGAAGGAAGGAAGGAAGGAAAGGTGGGAGGGAGGGAAGGAAGGGATGGAGGAAGGGGAGGTGAGAGGGAGGGGAGGAGGGAGGGAGGGGAGAAAGGGGGCAATGAGGGAAGAAAAGGAAGGAAGGAAGGAAGGAATAAAGAAAGAAGAGGGAGGACCCACTGAACTTACCACCAAGTTGTTCCTCAGGTCCCAATGTCCCTAGCTGGTCTGCTGCCTTCTCTCCACCTTTCAGAGTCTTCTTAAGTTGATTAAAACACCCAGGTTATTTATTTGTACTTAGTAGGAGCATGAGGGAAAAGTACATCTACCTCATCTTCCTGCATAGTTAAATTTTATTGTTTAAATGGGATGTATATAATTTAGCTCAAAGACAGAGACTGAAATAAAACTTGGTTAAGATAGGCAAAGATGTACAGAAAGAACTGCAAATAATTTATCCAAATCAACAGGCAATCATAATGCACATTAAAAGCTATGATAACTTTCTCTGGTCTGAGTCACTTTTCTCCTTGAATGTGCTTGATGTTTCCTATTCTAATGAATTGACAACTGTAAATCCCTAACTGGATATGATATACACTGTTGGAAAATCACACAGTGAAAATGTGATCACAATTGTCTTTTAAATGGAATGCAATTGGCTTCACCACTCATACATTTTGGTTTGTTTAGAAAAGGACATTTACAAACAGAAATATGAACTTGAAAGCAAACTTGTCTTGAAATCAAGAATTGTGTTCATTGAAAATCTTCAGTTGATGTGTTCAGAGGTGAGTTTTATTACAAGTCAGGAATGGAGAATGGGGCATAAAGAACATTTCCACCACACAGGAAGAGGAGCCACAAGGGTAGAATTGCATGGGGGATATTTGGAAGGTTATCAGGGTAAGGATGGAAACTGGGTCCCTGCAAAGGGATCACAGACCCAGTCATCCTCCATATTTTATTGAAAGCAGGGTGGTGAAAAGCAAAAACTCTGATAGAAACCTCAGAGATATTAAAAAAGAACCCAAGAATCCTGGCCAAAGGATTGTGCTTCATTGCTATATCTAGCCTGGAGCAGGAATAAGACAGTAAATAAGGGAAAAGCTAGTTCCTGCTGTCATGAAACTCATGTTCTAGTGAGGAGCGAATCCACAAATGACTAATAATAGATGTATAACATTTTAAGACACATGATAATATATTCTACATGGAAACAAGAAATTATAATGATTAGAAGGTAGTGAGGAGTGTGGCAGGGGGAACAGGTCAAATTTGAGCAAAAGACCTGACAAAAGTGTATAAATAAGCTAAGTGAAGACCCACAGGAAGTTCAGCAACTGTAAAGGTGCTGTGGTAGGAATATTCTTAGACATTGGAGGAATAACAAAAAGACCAAGGTAATGGGTACAGTGTAAGTGATGGGGAGAGGGACAGGAGCTGGGGCTGAAAAAATAAGCAGGGGTGAGTCACATCGGGCTGAGCAGATCACAGTGAGAAGACTGATGATTTTCGTTTCACTATAATGGGAAATAATTGCAAGGTTTTGGGGGGAGGAAGTGGATAATCATATTTGCACTTTTAAAAGGCCACTCTTTCAAGAATATAGAATGAATCGAAAGGTATAAGTAGTGCCCTTTGGAGACTATTTCCAAGCCCAAGTGAGAACAAATGTAGGCTGGTTAGGGTGAGAACAGTAAAGTTGGTGAATGGTAGTTGCGTTTGAGACATATTTTGAAACGGGAGCTACTGAGGCTTGCTGTTGGATTGGATGGGTGTGAGCCTGGATAGCCAAGTGAAAATGATGCCATTAACCAAGATATAAAGAAATGGGTTGTGGATAAACCAAGAAACCATCTAGATGGAGCTGTTGAGTGGTCACTTGGCAAAAATGAGGAGAGGCAGGGCGGTGATAAAATTTGGGAGTCATCAGGGCATTGTTGGTTTTTAAAGGCATGAGACTGGGTAAGATCACCCAGGGAATATATGTCAAGGAAAAGAGAAGAAGACAAAGGGTTGAGCCCTCGGGCCCTCCAACATTCAGATGTGAGATGAGGAAATGTGTAGGCAGCAAAAGAAGCTGCTAAGGAGTTCTACCTCAGAAGCCAAGAGCAAAAATATGTCCAGAAGAAAAGCATGATCCATTTGCTCCAGGTCTCATGGTACAGCTTATGTAAGGTAAGACCTAATAACTAACCACCCACGGGTCATGGGCCACTGGTGAGGGGCGATTTCAGTGATCTGGTGGGAATTCCTTACTGGAGTGAATTTAACAGAGAATGAGAACAGACAATGGGTATGTAGAAAAATGGACAACTCCTTTGAGAAGTTTTGTTGTAAATATGAGTATTAAAAAAGGGTGGTGGCCAGGAGGAGATATGGAAATCAAGGGAAAGTTTGAGAGAACTACTGCATGGGAGAACTACTGCATATTTTATGTGAAAGTCTCCAGTGGAGACTGAACAACTTATTTCAAGTGAATAAGGAGAAGATGCAAGGGTAGAGGGTCCTTGAGAAGGCAGGAGGGATTAGAGCCATTCCCATGGGTAATGGGGCTGGCCTCAGGGCTAGGGTTTATTGGAGGAGGGGTGGCACATAGGAGTGCAAATGGAGAGGAAATGTGAGAATGAGAGATGATTCTGCTCTGATTGCTCCTAATTTCTCAGCAAAGTAGGAAACAATGTGGAGAGAGATAAGGGGAGTGGTCATTGGAGATGTGAGCAAAGAAGAGAAGGCATGAAATAATTATTTCAGCAGGGTAGCAGGGAGAGGAAAATGTTTAGGGAAATGTAAGTCTTGTTGCTGGACATAAGCATGCTTTCTTAACATTTGGTGATAAATAGAATGTGAATTTGATCAGCATGGGGTTTGTGCTTGTCTCATTATATTCACTTGCTTGAGTGTAGACTAAAGTGGGTGGGAAATTGCGTCTAATCAGGGTTGAAGTTATGTCAGGGAAGTTTAATAGAGGTTTGGAGGATCTTGAGATTTGAGAGTGTATTTAAAGGAATGATTAGCAAAATAGATAAAAGAGTCTCCTGTGGTTAAAAAATTGAAGGTGTAGTGGCAGAGATGAACAGTCAAAAAGTAGAAGGAGGCCTATGAATTGGAAGTCTGAGTGTTTTTGAAAATTGTTGGAGTAGAGGTTTTAGAAACAGTGAACTTGAAATACATTGAGATTCTGAGGTGATTAGATGATTGTAATGACAAGTTTTTGTGGCATTTCTAAGGGAGTGGATGGTTAAGGTGGTGCAGAGGGGAAAAATGTTAAAAATAAAGAAATCAAAATGTTTGGTGAATTGTCCATTGGATTTTTAAGGCACCAAAAATGATTTTCAAGAAGAGGCCCGACCATGATGATATGTTTATAGATGACTCATGAAATAGCAAATATTTATAAAATAACTTGCAAAGTATTAATTATATAGTATTGGAGCTTTCTTACACTTGACATTTAATAAAATACTTCTATCATTTTGGATAACATAATTGCCCCAAGTGAAACCACCTTTGCAAAATTACAACAGTGAGAGGAATCTAACATAAATGACTCCATTTTGCTTCTAGCCTCACAAGCTAACTGTACCTGCTCATTCTTGGGCCTAGGCCAACCTAACTATGGGAGACATTTTGTTCTAAAGCAAAGACAATAATAGGTTTTCCTGAAATTCACACCCTTCTTGTTTGGGGACAGAAACTACCGTTGTAAAACAAGTGACAGACCAGAAGGTTAGAAATATGGTAGGGGCCTGAGTTCTGCTAAGATATAGGAATAGTTGAGTGACAACCAGCCGTTGTTTCCTAGCTTGCTTTTCTATAATCACTTACTGCTCAGGAGTCATGTACCTGGAGGTCACAAGATTTATAACTTCCCCAATTGTTCTATAGGTAACATCAGTACTGTGAAACCTAAGATTGGTCTTTGGGCTATTTTTCAGACTATGGCATTCTGGCAGACCAACAGACAGCGCCCAGGCCTGTGACTCATACTGAGGAACAGACTCGACCCGTCCTGTGCTCCACCGCACCCCACCCAGAAACTGACTCAGCACACAAAGACAATTTAGACACTTGTATGAGTTCATCCCCAACCAATCAGCAGCACCTATTCCCTAGCCCCTGCCTTAGATTCCAAGTTCTTGGAGAGGTGGATTTGAGCAATATCTCCTGCAATTCCACTTAGCTGCCTTGTGATAATTAAACTCTTTCTCTGTTGCAACACTGCTGCCTCAGTGTATTAGCTTTTCTGTGCAGCAGGCAAGAAGAACCTGTTAGGCTGTAACGCAAGTAAATACTGAAACCATAGGTCATGTTTTATTTTTATTTCCAATCAATCTTCCCTATGATCCCAAAAAAGAGTGTCTCGTATAAAATTAAGAAGGATATAAACACATAAATTATTCACTAGTATTCTGACAAAAGCCACAATATTGATATTGTTGAGCATCCTTTCATCATCTTAACCAGCATAGGCTCACATAGGAGAGATTCTCCATAGAAGACAAATGCTGAAACACCACTGAGATATTCAGAACTGAACAAGGTGGATACAGAAAGATTTCATGAGAAGGGATCATCTGAAGACCTTTCTCAGGGGTTAGAAGAAAGCAAAAAAAGAGGGAAAAAGAGAAACAACAAAGTTGAAGATTCTATAAAACCACTCCCAAAAAACCCCGAATGTTGGCAAAGGCACCTGTAAGCTTTTTTGTTCTCAGTACTTTCATATTTCCATCTGTAGACTTAAGGGTAGATTTTTCTTACCCTTCTTTTTTATTATTATTATTATACTTTAAGTTATAGGGTACATGTGCATATGTGCAGGTTTGCTACATATGTACACATGTGCCATGTCAGAGTGCTGCACCCATTAACTCATCATTTACATTACGTATATCTCCTAATGCTATCCCTCCCCCTCCCCTCACTCCATGACAGGCCCCAGTGTGTGATGTTCCCCTTCCTGTGTCCAAGTGTTCTCATTGTTCAGTTCCCACCTATGAGTGAGAACATGTGGTGTTTAGCTTTTGTCCCTGCGATAGTTTGCTGAGAATGATGGTTTCCAGCTTCAACCATGTCCCTACAAAGGACATGAACTCATCCTTTTTCATGGCTGCATAATATTCCATGGTGTATATGTGCCACATTTTCTTAATCCAGTCTATCATTGATGGATATTTGGGTTGGTTCCAAGTCTTTGCTATTGTGAATAGTGCCACAACAAACATACATGTGCATGTGTCTTTATAGCAGCATGATTTATAATCCTTTGAGTATATACTCAGTAATGGGATGGCTGGGTCAAATAGTATTTCTAGTCCCAGATCCTTGAGGAATCACCACACTGTCTTCCATAATGGTTGAACTAGTTTACCATCCCACCAACAGTGTAAAAGTGTTCCTATTTCTCCACATCCTCTCCAGCACCTGTTGTTTCCTGACTTTTTAATGATCGCCATTCTAACTGATGTGAGATGGTATCTCATTGTGGTTTTGATTTGCATTTCTCTGATAGCCAGCGATGATAAGTATTTGTTAATGTATCTGTTGGCTGCATAAATGTCTTCTTTTGAGAAGTGTCTGTTCATATCCTTATTTTCTTGCTTTATAGAAAGTCTTCTGTGTTCAGGAACTATGTCCAGCTGTGCAGAGAGCATGTGGGTGCTGTCCGGATTTCTATAGATGTGGAATAAATATTATAGAGTGATAACATCTCACATCCTGTGCACCCCGTTCCTGGACAATGTTATGGCCAGACCGTTTGTTCCCCAAAGAAGACCACCAGAGTCCAGAGTCAAAGCCAAGCGGCAAGGATCTTTACTACAAGTTCGAACTTGGTCCCTCCATTCCACAGCATACAAGAGGGCCTCGAACAATGTGAGTGCTTGCTTTTTATAGCCCGATGTAAACAGGATATGTAAAGTTA